>NC_134501.1:9037443-9061545 GCF_040206685.1 Ascaphus truei
ACACACACACACACACACACACACACACATGCATACACAAACACACACACACACACACACACATGCATACACACACACATGCATACACACACACATGCATACACACACACATGCATACACACACACATGCATACACATACACACATATACATACACATACACACACACACTTGCACACACACACACACACACACACACACATGCATACACATACACACACACACACACACACACACACAATGCACACACACATGCACACACACACACACACACACACACACACACACACACACACACACACACACACGCATGCATACACATACACACACACATGCATACACATACACACACACAATGCACACACACATGCACACACATATACATACATACACACACACACACACACACACACACACACACACACACACACACACACACACACACACACACACACATGCATACACATACACATGCATACACACACACACGCACATGCATACACACATGCATACACACACACACACACACACACACAATGCACACACACACACACACACAGACACACATACACACAGGAGACATGGATCGGGGCAGAAGGGAGACATGGATCGGGGCAGAAGGGGGACAGGGATCGGGCAGAAGGGGGACAGGGATCGGGCAGAAGGGGGACAGGGATCGGGCAGAAGGGGGACAGGGATCGGGCAGAAGGGAGCTAGGGATCAGGGCAGAAGGGGGCCAGGGATCGGGCAGAAGGGGGACAGGAATCGGGCAGAAGGGGGACAGGGATCGGGCAGAAGGGGGGCAGGGATCGGGGCAGAAGGGGGACAATGATCGGGCAGAAGGGGGACAGACTGTCAGGGGGCGGGCCGGGGGCGGGCCAGTGACGTCACGGAGCTGGTTTGCCCTCATTGGGCGAACCGCTCACGTGACCGGCCTGTCTCGCCGGCAAGCGGGGAAATTTTAAATTCCCCTAAGACCTGCGCTTCCGCAAGCACGCAGAAGCGCAGGTGAGCCCCTACTAAAGCCGCTCTAATTGCGGCTGTAGGGGCTCAGTGCTGAGCGGGAGCACGCCTCAGCACGCTTCCGCCAGCAAGCGCCAAACATGGCCAAGGCCTTAGTGTAATATTATTTATACCGGCCGTACTGTGAAAATAATACATTTTGGAAACCTCCTATATAATGAAACATCCGGGCTCCGTCAAATACATTTCTGGGTTGATACTTAGCAACTTCATTCTGCGCTAAGAGTTTTTTTAAGGTTTACCCCAAGTTAAACGTGACTTTTGAAGCAATTTTAGCTTATTTTGTTGGTCGTACAGAAATAGTCTCTAACATCTGTATGCCAAACGCAATCCACGTGTGTGCGCCAAACCGAATACAAAATATCATTTTTGACGACACCGGCACAGAGGGAGAGAACTGAGGTTAGCACATAGGCACACACCACCGCACATAGGCACACACAACCACACATAGGCACACCCAGCTGCACATAGGCACACACACAACTGCACATAGGCACACACACAACCGCACATAGGCACACACAAACGCACATAGGCACACACAACCGCACATAGGCACACACAACCGCAATTAACCCAGAAAACTTCCATTAATATATTCCATGTTACCGTGCAAAATACAGCACCAGATTCACTAAAGAAAACATTCCCATTGCCAGCAGTAGGATGTATGTATGTCTTTATTATATATAGCGCCATTAATGTACATCGCGCTTCACAGCAGTAATACACGTGGTAATCATGAACATAGTATTGTTCTACTATTGTATAGTAATGTACAAAGCGCAGTGTATGATGTGGGTCGCTATGGAAAGTGAATTATTATTCTAAGAAGTCACACGCATGCACCTGGCTCGCCAGCAGAGCAGGAGGTCACGCTCTGCCTTATAGGTGATTATAATCTGGGGATTTCTGTCCATGCTACATGATCTACAGTGCCAACAATACCTCCGGCACATACATTCTGCGTGCACGGCTGATTTTCCATCCCATGTACGGCTGACAGGATGTCAAGTGAGGCAAAAAGAAATATCTCACCAGGAAGACAAAGAGGAAACATGAACTGGGGCATTTATATTATTCAGCAAGAAGCAGCAGCAACATTGAACTTTTTTTGTTATATATATATATATATATATATATATATATATATATATATATATATATATATATATATATATATATATATATATAGTCAGATAAGGCAGTTGGCACTCCAATAGGTGCTGGTAAGCCACAGGTGCACGTCCCATATAGAGAATGTAGTTATACGTTACCGTTCCAAGGATTGGTAAACAAGAGACAGCACTCAATGTTGAAAATCAAAGTGTATTAGTGAAAGCAAAAACACATCCAGAAACCCAACGTTTCGGTCCTACAGAATGGGACCTTCCTCAGGGGAATACAAAGGGAGGAAGGTCCCATTCTGTAGGACCGAAACGTTGGGTTTCTGGATGTATTTTTGCTTTCACTAATACACTTTGATTTTCAACATTGAGTGCTGTCTCTTGTTTACCAATCCTTGGAACGGTAACGTATAACTATATATATATATATATATATATATATATATATATATATATATATATATATATATACAACTTTCGGGTCCATTATAATTGCCCTTTTTATTTAGATGTGCAATAGGAATTACAAAACATTATATACATATAGTATGTGTCCTTAGCTGCTATGATTAGTTTAAGGTTTGGTGCATCAGCCAATGGGAGCAGGAGGCAGAAAATGTAACTCTCTGCTCAGAAGGTCCTGTGCTGACAGCCCAAATGGAGACTACAAGACACGTACCCCCCTTTTTTATATGATGAGAAGCTGTTAATATATAGTTAACAATGTGTTAGGATTCATTCACTTTAATAGCAAATAGAAGTAACACTTGTGGTGCATTTGCATGTCTCAGGCAGGTCGGCAACCCTGTATTTTCCCCATGATCGCTTAGCGAACAGGGCTTCCACTGCAGCCAGGGATTCTGGGAAATGACATGCAAATGAGCACAGTGTGTCACTCTTTACTTCTTATCCATTTTAACATGGACTCCGCATATGCGTATGCCTGCCGTATTACACGGCCTGGGTTACAGAAGTGCAGAGCCACTAACCCTACCCACAGACAGCTATTTTGACCTTTTAGGTCTCATCAGGGTGAGGTGGGTTACTGGCCTTGCAGTGTGAGGTGGGTTACTGGCCTTGCAGTGTGAGGTGGGTTACTGACCTTGCAGTTTGAGGTGGGTTACTGGCCTTGCAGTTTGAGGTGGGTTACTCTCCTTGCAGTTTGAGGTGGGTTACTGGCCTTGCAGTGTGAGGTGGGTTACTGGCCTTGCAGTGTGAGATGGGTACTGGCCTAGCAGTGTGAGGTGGGTTACTGGCCTTGCAGTTTGAGGTGGGTTACTGGCCTTGCAGTGTGAGATTGGTTACTGGCCTTGCAGTGTGAGGTGGGTTACTGGCCTTGCAGTGTGAGGTGGATTACTGGCCTTGCAGTGTGAGGTGGAATACTGGCCTTGCAGTGTGAGGTGGATTACTGGCTTTGCAGTGTGAGATGGGTACTGGCCTAGCAGTGTTAGGTTGGTTACTGGCCTTGCAGTGTGAGGTGGATTACTGGCCTTGCAGTGTGAGGTGGGTTACTGGCCTTGCAGTTTGAGGTGGGTTACTGGCCTTGCAGTATGAGATGGGTTACTGGCCTTGCAGTGTGAGATGGGTTACTGGCCTTGCAGTGTGAGGTGGGTTACTGGCCTTGCAGTGTGAGATGGGTTACTGGCCTTGCAGTGTGAGGTGGATTACTGGCCTTGCAGTGTGAGGTAGGTTACTGGCCTTGCAGTGTGAAGTGGGTTACTGGCCTTGCAGTGTGAGGTGGGTTACTGGCCTTGCAGTGTGAGGTGGGTTACTGGCCTTGCAGTGTGAGGTGGGTTACTGGCCTTGCAGTGTGAGGTGGGTTACTGGCCTTGCAGTGTGAGGTGGGTTACTGGCCTTGCAGTGTGAGGTGGGTTACTGGCCTTGCAGTGTGAGATGGGTTACTGGCCTTGCAGTGTGAGGTGGGTTACTGGCCTTGCAGTGTGAGGTAGGTTACTGGCCTTGCAGTGTGAAGTGGGTTACTGGCCTTGCAGTGTGAGGTAGGTTACTGGCCTTGCAGTGTGAAGTGGGTTACTGGCCTTGCAGTGTGAGGTAGGTTACTGGCCTTGTAGTGTGAAGTGGGTTACTGGCCTTGCAGTGTGAGGTGGGTTACTGGCCTTGCAGTGTGAGGTGGGTTACTGGCCTTGCAGTGTGAGGTGGGTTACTGGCCTTGCAGTGTGAGGTGGATTACTGGCCTTGCAGTGTGAGGTAGGTTACTGGCCTTGCAGTGTGAAGTGGGTTACTGGCCTTGCAGTGTGAGGTGGGTTACTGGCCTTGCAGTGTGAGGTGGGTTACTGGCCTTGCAGTGTGAGGTGGGTTACTGGCCTTGCAGTGTGAGGTGGGTTACTGGCCTTGCAGTGTGAGGTGGGTTACTGGCCTTGCAGTGTGAGATGGGTTACTGGCCTTGCAGTGTGAGGTGGGTTACTGGCCTTGCAGTGTGAGGTGGGTTACTGGCCTTGCAGTGTGAGGTGGGTTACTGGCCTTGCAGTGTGAGGTGGGTTACTGGCCTTGCAGTGTGAGGTGGGTTACTGGCCTTGCAGTGTGAGGTGGGTTACTGGCCTTGCAGTGTGACGCTGTGTGCACTTTTAGTAGAATTTTGCCCAATATTGAATGTGTTAACTGCTTCTCATCAGATTGAATACGAGCATTAAAAACAAGATTTCGTGTAATCAGCATATCCCTTCTGTATGTGTGTCCCATACAAGATGCGGAAACCCTGCTCTTCCAAATTGCAATGCAAATACTTTCATTGTAGTCACTGAAAAAGTAAAAACGTCCAACTAGTCCTCAAACCACTGTCGGATAGAGGTCGTGACATCGCCAGTACGGCCTGATCTGTGAGCGTTGGAGGGCCCAATGTAATTCCAATTACAGGCGGTCTTGTCATTTGCTTAATACATGAAAAAATGCTTAATCATCGGTGCATTCCTTCAGCTGCTCAAGTTTGAAGCATACGTCAATGTCCTTGGTCCTAATTGACAGGTAAATAAACACCCGGAATAATGATGTTTGTTCCATTGTGGGTGGTCTCTGTGGTTAATTTAGCCATGGTACCAATTTACAAGTCTTCTTGCACATTTATTTGAAACACATGATGAACACCTACATGTGTGCCAGGGGCTGGAGCGACAGTAGAAGGTGCAAACATGCACATTGGAAGAAATAGGAGCCTGCACTCTTTTCATACAGTTTTGATGTCCCCATATCTGTCTCCCAGTGGTGCAAAACCCATACGAAAGAAATATACATGTTCTCCTTTGATAAATTCAGCATCATTATTTTTCTCTAGTGCGGCAGTCACAGAGTTATGCATTGATCCCAAAGTGTTTCAGTTCCAAATTGGAGTGCAATTATACTGTAGAGTAATACACACAGCCACTACTGGGGTGGAATTCTGGCAGGGCGCTCACTGCGGACGCAAGGGGAGATAAAGTGATTAAATGCTCACAAGGAGCGTGTGCATGTGGAAGAGTCTGATCTTTAGCTCACAGCTCTGTGTTCAATATCATCAACTCCTCCTCTGCATCAATAATATTCAGTAGGAAATTGCCAAGGACAAAAGCAGCATTGAGATTTAATCCTAACATGATGACCTCATCCATGTGGTGTCTGACATCACAAGTAAAGCAATGACATACAAACTGATGAATGTCCTATTGAGAGCCATAAAGGAGAAATCCAAGCAATATCCTACATGTGTTTTATTTTAATGAAATCAGTTCTGCAGTACAAGATACTTACTACCTTTTTTTTATTAAATTCAGCTATTCATGCCATGTTTAATGAGTTAATATACTGAACATCCTTTAATTTCGATAGCAGGCTATAGCCCACCTCCCCAGCAGAGCAAGATATTTGCAACACTTTCCTGTTTGTGATCATGTGTTGCCAATGTTCCCAGCAGTTTGAGCTGCAAACTGTAACATTAGATAATGATACCTTGGGCCGAGCACATACACTCCTCTTGCTTGCGAGATTGCGAGCTCTTGCTGCAGTAGCACAAGCGATCTCTGCTCATAGTGTTGGGGAGCGATGGGGGGGGGGGGACGTGGCAGTGGCGTAGCCATGACGTCACGGAGCTGGTTCGCTGTGATTGGCTAAACCGTTCACATGACGCAGCTGCCGCTTGAAAAGACAAATTTCTTGTAATTTCAAAGCGCGGTCTCTCTGTCGTGCGCACACACATGCGCATGCAAGCACCAACACATGCAGTATAAGCTCCGCCTTAGTCATATACATAGAACGCACGGTAGCTGCTGAGTTACACTGACTGAAGGATTGATTTGAAACGGAAAGGCGGCCATTTAGTGAACCCTGGGAAACAGGATCTTTGCTGATCGATCACGGGAGAAGCAATCGATCGGCAGCTTAGGTAATTAGTTTTCAATAAAGGTAATCAAGGGCTGCATATATTAAAACAAAAAATATATATATATTTATTTTTAAGCTGAATGGATTGCCTTTTTAAAAACAGGCAGCCACACACTGAATACAACTAACATGCAAGTAACACACTGAAGGCTCCTCTGGCAGAAAAACGAATTTGCGCTTGCAAAGTCACAGAATTGTGACAAAAATGAATATGGAAATGGACTGCAGTGTATGAAGCATTGATAAATCCATCCACGTATCCCTTTGAAGGTGATAAGTCAGCTGCTGTCACCCTTTGTCAATGCGTTGCCCTGTGTCATGAACAGCAGACAGAATTATGCTCCCAATGCACACAGGTGTTTAATGTTAGACAGACAGTCCAAAGGCTTCCCAGCCTCCTGATGTTCCCAGAAACACAGAGTGAAACATAAAACGTGGGAGAGGAAGCGAAGAGGGGGATCTAACGGCATTCTCATCTGGGACATATTCAAGGCTTTGTATGAGACGGGTTTCTCACCGTGGGCAGAATTCAATAACTTTGAGGCAATCATGGAATTTACGGCTCATGCTGGGGCCAATAGCGGGGCATTAACTACTCCAGGGGTGTCCAACTCCAGCCCTCAAGGGTCATCAACAGGTCAGGTTTTAGGACATCCCTGCTTGAAGAATGAGCCACTGATTGGGCCACCTGTGCTCAAGCAGGGATATCCTGAAAACCTGACCTGTTGGTAGCTCCAAAGGGCGGGAGTTGGCCCAATCCTTTAACTACTATTTATGAATGAGATGTAATTGAATGTGTCTGATTCCATGGCGGAGGAAGTAAACCCATTAAAATGTTACTGCTAGCAGCGCTGGCCTTCTTCCAAAACCGGCAACCATTATTTTAATTTTCCTTATGATTGCAACCCAGGATGAATATTCTTTTTATTTACAGGCCAGTCTTAAAAGTGAAAAAAAAAAAAAATCAAGAAAAAGGCTAAAAAGAAAGCAAAGAAAGTGAAACGATCATCAAGGGTCAGATAAGAAAGCAGAACATGTGAAGTGCGCGAAATAATTAAAAGTGAATACATGTAAAGCAATTAATACAGTGTACAGTATGTGTATACAATTACTAAATGAGGACTTTCCATACATATACAAATCATTAAAATGCAGCATTCAAGGTGCATATAAAGTGCACAAAGTGAACGAGTGATATATAATGGGAACAAATTCCAACTGTGAAAGGGTGTGGAAAGCTGAGGAAAAACAATTCAACTTAGATTGTAAGCTCCTCGGGGCAGTGACCCCAAACCCCTTCCTATTGTTACTGTTATGTCTGAAGCGCTATTTCCAATATGTGTTATATTATGTCCCGTGTATTACTGCTGTGACGCGCTATGTACATAAATGGTGCTATATAAATAAAGATATACATATATACAACAGTTAACAAGAGAAGTATCTCCTAGATTCGTACGCTGCTTTTAAGGAAACAGACAGACTAGTCTGTGATAGAAAACAGAAGAGAGCAAAAATAAAGCCCCCAGAAACTATAATCAAAATACAAACATTTTCCTATTCACAGACACACCCCTACCACACGCAGCACTTGTCATCTGAGATCAGACTCCAAAAGACTGTTCATGGTCCCAAGGCTCAACAAAGTATCCGGACGTTCCTCCTTCTCTTACTGTGCACCCCAAAACTGGAACAACCTACCAGAGACTCTCACATCCACCACCAGTTTAAGTTCTTTCAAATCTAAGGCTGTCTCACATTTTATATTTAAAACCAGAGACATAACATAAAACACAGACAAAGCTCAGTGCACATCCAGAAAAACTTATATACGGTACAGTGCCTAAATATACTCCATGGCATCTCCAACTATCAGGGGAACTTGCCTGCATGCAGTGTGATTGTGACAAATCTAATACAGAGTGCTTTTCCTGGTAATGTACAGGTTAATAAAAGCTTCAATCAGACTTAGAACTTTTGCAACTCATATTGACAGATTTATTATAAATCATTCTTCCTGGCAATGCACAGGTTATTAAGAATTTATATTAGTGTAGGGACCCTTGAACGTGGTCTGCCGTGAAGTTTGGCTCAGGGGCTTACAACAATTTGGCCAAAATGTTAAACTAAAAGACCATTTTATTTATTAGTTATTTATACATGTATATTTAGGCACTGTACCGTATATAAGTTTTTCTGGATGTGCACTGAGCTTTGTCTGTGTTTTATGTTATGTCTCTGGTTTTAAATATAAATTGCCATGCTCAGTAGCACTCCTCTGTGAAACTTATATGCTTATATATATGTTGTGGGTATTTTGGGGGTTCAATTTGAGCTTGTAGGTGTTCTGTATGTTTTATAATGTCTCACATTTTAATCTGGTCTGTAACTGTTACATACGCCCATAATATATATATATATATATATTTTCTTTAACTGTGCCTGCAATGTCTTATATATAATGTATACCCTGCGCATTTATGTAACTGTATTTGTAACCATGTATTATTTGTCTTAACTCTGTGCCCAGGACATAATTGAAAACGAGAGGTAACTCTCAATGTATTTCTTCCTGGTAAAATATTTTATAAATAAATAAATAAAATACTGAAACAAGTAGAAATATATTAAAATAGCCAACAGAGAAAACACTAACATTTACTGCCACAAATGTCTCAATGGTGATATGAGTGAAGCGAGATACAAACAAGGTCCATTGCTAATCAATAAGAAAGGCCACTGTAAGGTCTCTTAATATTCCACTGATGAAAATTAAAACGTGGATATTTAATAGAGGTCATGCATGTCTTGTGAGGTCAAAGGAATATGTGTGAACAATATTTGATCTTGACTTAACAGAGATCAGCTGTTCCTGAATAGAAACAGCAAAATCAGTCACTCTTTCCCTTTTTGATCTGATAGTATTAGCATGGAGTAGTACAGTATACCTGCGGGGCCGCTTGTCCAGTATCCGTGACTGCAGTTGAGGCACCAAGTGTGAAATGACTGCGTCTAGGCAGGTGTCTCTGTAGCAATAGCCTGATAGATGAACGCGAGAGAAAGGGACGTATGTCTCAGCAGCCGCTTTCTCCTCCACAATTAGCCAAATTAACCTATTTGGGAGTACTAATAGGACACAGCACTCGTGCTGTTCCAGGGAGGCTGACTGCCTCTGTTCCTCTGTCCACTGTAGGTAGAAAACTGGACATGTATCAAAGCTATGAGAACCGTGAGAGACCTTACAGTGGCCTTTCTAATTGATTATCAATGGATCTTGTTTGTATCTCTCTTCCCTCATATTCCCATGGAGACATTTGTGGCGAATTTTGGGGGCGAATTTGGATCCGCAGCGGATGGGCCGGTTCCTTTGTCCGTGGATTTCAGCGGATTAATGTCAAACAGGTCGATTCGTGTTTTGTGGATTTTGTCTTATTACCAATCCACGGATTCCGCAACCCGTGGACGGATTTGGAGAATCCAATCCGTGGATTCAGCAATCCGTTGGCGGATTATTACGAATCCGCGGATTGGACTCTGCAAATCCGTCCACAGGTTGTATCTAACGGTGAATTTTGATGAATCCACGCGGATTGAAACTGCCCCAATCCATTCTTGGCAGTAAATGCTAATGTCTTTCCTGTTGGTTATTTAAATATGTTTCTACTTGCTTGTATGTCTGTGAATAGTAACACGTTTGTATTTTAATTATAGATGTTTGCTCTTTTAAGACTCAAATAAGGTCTGAGGTTTTACAACAAATAGAAAAATGGTCAGATTAGGTGGGCAAAGGGGGTATTACCAGCTGTTAAATGCTATGTTTCTATGTATATATGGAACCCAGTGGCAAATTCTCTCATCTGCACTCTCATACCTACAGTACGACCACAAATATATCTAGTCAAAATGTTCTCTAGGACATATCCAAGAGGGGTTATGAAGGAAAGGGGTTAATAGTGGAGGGGGATATTTTGCTGGCTATAATTGAGATTTAGAAGGATGAGCAGCAAAGAGTCCGAAAACACCTCGGCGTAATGACTAAAATCTGGCGTTTATTTATATCAGTTTTCTACATAGCACATATTGCCAGGAATGGATTTAACATCAGGAAATCCAGGATTGCTCTGTCCGCTCGATAACATCTAACAAACACAGTAATGTCTCTCAGCAAGTCCACTCCCTGTCCCCTTCTCCATCATACCACAGGTTTCACTTTCCACGGTGAATCCTTTGCCCATACGACCCTTTTTGGCGTTCCCTTGTAAAGCAGCAGTTTATGTCCAGGACGATCTACCGTCTAAAAAGTGTTTGTTACAATTCTGTGTATAATAACCTCATGTTTCCAGAACTGAAGACGTGCCACCAGTATTTACAGCTTCTAACCACTGTTGCCGGGACACTAACTTGATACAGAAAGCTGTGATTATTATGGTTTAAACACTAAAGTGATTAGTCTGGGTCCCACACCAGCAGAGCAGGCTCCGTGGAAAATCATATTAGAAAAGAAAGGCGCTGAGTGTTTAGGGTACTTTAAGCGATGAATCAAATGTAAAAACTCCCTCCTACTGTCTCTGTACGTTCTCCCTACCTACCAATTAGACTGTAAGCTCCTCGGGGCAGGGACTCCTCTTCCTTAATGTTACTTTTATGTCTAAAGCACTTATTCCCATGCTCTGTTATTTATATTATCTGTTATTTATATGATTACCACGTGTATTACTACTGTCCAGCGCTATGTACATTAATGGCGCTATATAAATAAAGACATACAATACAATACAAAACATTTTGTCATTCACATATCACTGCATTTACCACATGTGTTTCCTTTGTTATACATGATTAATGCCATCTCTGATGCGGCAGTATAAATTATCTGAACAAAACGTGGTTGTTACACAAATAAAAGATAAAACTGAAATAAACAGTTTCCCTGTGTGTGTCCAACTACTCATTCTCTATGTCCCGCTACAGCTACATGTAACGACATATCATGGTGGGTTCCCAATTTAGACTGTACCCATGTGTACATGCGGCATTGGAGATACCTAAAATACCATCATTTGGTTTACTGGTTCTGATGGCTATGAGTGTGAAAGAGAGAACAAACACCATCATTCCGTTACAAGTTGTGTTCCCATTGCATTGCCATAGCTTGAATTTGATGGACATGTCTTTTCTCAACCTCATCTACTATGTAACTATGTAACTATGTAACTATGTAACTAATGGGAAAATGCAAATATATTATACGAATGTAGACAGTATATGTGTAAATATGACTACAATTGGTGATATGGAATGCTGTGTCAAACCTTAAAACACACCTGTAAAATGAAGCATTTCACTAGCCTGGATTAATGGCTTCTGTCCCACACCCACAGTCACTCCCACCGACCATTGTGGCCAAGCACTGCCATCTACTGCACTTATTCCCTCACCTGCTGTCACTGTCTCCCAACATACCACTTAGATTGTAAGCTCTCCGGGGCTGGGATTTCCTTTCCTATTGTCTGACCTTGTTTGTTGCACTTATTATGTTGTAATTCCCTGTATTGTCTCTTTTGTAAAGCGCTAAGTACACTGCGGGCGCTGTATAAATACAGATATACATACATGCTGTGCTCTTATATTAGTGCTAGAAGCCCCTTGCTTATGTTGATACATTAATGTTAGGGCATTAGTACTGTGATTGACACCCTTAGCATCGTTTTAATAACAGTGTTCCCAATTTTGGAGCTTAAAACATAGACCTTAATATTTGATCACAATATATCATTTGCTATACGAACAAGTAGCTTTTTGTTTTTCCAAAAATATCTGGGCAGTTAATTTAGAGATTATTCCCTTTTTCGGAAGGATCGAACAAATAGAAGAGGAGGGGAGTTATGTTTATATGTTAAACCTATACTAAATGAAGAAGTTTCTGAAGGGAATTATGCAAAAGTAGAGACCTTGTGGATAAAAATTAGCAGTGGAGGTTAAAGTATAAAGAAAATGTTTGTGGGAATATGCTAGTAGTGCCGCAGGAGGAAGCCACAACCTCTATATTATTGAACAATTGGTTAACTGAGGAAGAAGTTCTTAGGCGGCTTGATAAAATGAAAGTAAATAAGGCACCTGGCCCTGATGGCATACATCCAAGAGTTCTTAAGGATTTAAGTTCAATAATAGCCAAACCATTACATTTAATATTCAAGGACTCCATTTCCACAGGCTCAGTACCACAAGATTGACATAAAGCAGACGTGGTACCTATATTTAAAAAGGGAGCTAGATCACAACCGGGGAATTACAGACCTGTAAGCCTGACTTCAATAGTGGGGAAACTACTTGAAGATTTAATATGGGATAATATCCAGGAATAACTAATGGATTCGCCCATCCCTACTACTTACCACTTAGAGTGTAAGCTCTTCGGGGAAGGGGCTCCATTTCCTAATGTTACATTTATGTCTGAAGCACTTACTCCCATTATGTGTTATATTATTATGTCACGTGTATCACTGCTGTGACGTGCTGTGTGCATAAATGGCGCTATATAAATAAAGATATACAATCATACAAGCATTATAAGAAATTCCTGCGTTTAGCACAACGCTCCCCTTCTTATTGTTGGCGGTGGTGGGCGTTACACTTTGCCGCGGTGAAGGCAGCACAGCTTTGTCAGTGACTGCGGTAGGAAAAGTTCTGGTTCTGCTAATCTGGGCCACAGCAAACTAAACCCCAGAACATACATGAAAGAGCCGCCTGCAATCTGCCGATGGACGCCCGATTATAGCCACTTGTAAGGTCAGCGCACTTGCATCCTCCAAGTTATGTCCAGGTTTAATGGTTTAATAAGTAAATTAAATAAAGAGAAAAAACCCGAACGAATAGAAATATTTCAGATTTTCATTTTTGGCGGTCAAAAAACTGCACTGACGTGAGGGGCAGGCATTTGAAAAAAGGTTATTTCATTCCCTTGGTCCCCTATATAAACAGTTTGATAAATAGACAAACGGTAACTATGTGCATTTTACCAGATACTTACATTAAACTGGGGAAAAAGATGATGCAGAGCTAATTTGAGTTTAAGGCGGGTCAGTCTAGCATCCACGGAGTTAACAAAGAACCGCGGGAGCCAGCCGAGAATAAGTGATCGTGTACCGAACCAAAATTTAATATGACATAATCAGCAAAAATCTCCAACATGGTCAAGTTACAGTTAGCTTTGCCAATTAGGAAACCGTTCAAGTTTGCCAACTTTTCTGAATCCATTCAGGGGGCTCTCACCCTCAAAAGTGTCAACTAAATATGTCCCTATAATATACATTGTAAGGTACGTTTTACCAAACCCCCTCAACATGAGTCACGTCATAATAAAAATACATGGACGTCTCCATTCAGGAAGGGCAGATATGTGCACCTCCAAGGGCCAAAATCTGTGAGTTTTAGGGATTCCGGGGCAGAAAATAGCATTTAAATGGGAAAGTGCTGAAATCTGAGAGGCTGATGCTAAGAATCAGTGAGACATAGTATCAGGAAGCGTTGGAATGCCTGGGAGTAGTGATACATACTATATTTATAGAACTATACAGTACTATACCTTTACTCACATGGATATCATCACTACTGAATGCTCTGAACTGTACCCAATGGGAGTAGTGGATCGTTGGGTTGCTGATCTTAAAGTAGCAACCCCACCCCAGAAGCATATCTGAATTTATCTCATATAACAGGGGCAGCCAACTCCAGTCCTCAAGGGCCACCAACAGGTCAGATTTTCAGGATATCCCTGCTTCAGCGCAGGTGTCTCAATCAGTGGCTGAAAACTTGACCTTTTTGGGGGGAGATGCTTGAGGACTGGAGCCGAGCACCCCTGAGCTAAGGGTTTTGTTGGGGAGGAAAGATAGACGAACCATAAGAGATTATCTGTGTAGGTAGCGCACAATGGCTGCTCAGTGCTCCCCAGCTGTATCTAACTTATATCATGTCCTGTGCGTAGCACAAAGCATACAGGAAAAACCACCCATGCAGGCCACGGTATTTATTTATCTGGAAATGTTACTACATTTCCATTTGACCACACTGAAAGATGCATTCCCACTTAGACTATTTAACACTTCTGCTTTCTGTTATATCCTGATCACTTATTCCATGATGAATTTAGATTTTTTTTTTTTTAAAGAGGCTGTTATAAGAACAGCTACCGATACCGACCACTTTATTTTTATTTATAAAAAAAAATGTGTGTTATAAGGAAGTGATACATTGAGAGTTACCGCTCGTTTTTACGTATGTCCTGGGCACAGAGTTATAATGGTTACATTAAAAGAACAGGGTGATACAGTCAATTCAGAGACATTTCATGGACAGATTGAGTTGGAAAATTGGGTGCAGGGGATGAAGGGCTGGTGAGTTTCAGACCGAAATAGAGAAGCTTTAACATCACCGAACATCAGCGAACGGCTGGATCACTCCCTTTAGCTGCCCTTCGGCAGCGCCAAAGGTTGTCCGCATTTGGGGCGACGCAGATGTACACTGAAGGGGTTCAGATTGAATGCAGCTGCGAATTCAAAGTTCTTTGATTTCAAAGTTCAAGGTATAATAATAATTTAAAAAAAAACAGATATAAAGAGTACTCACATGAACCTTCTGGTATACTGCCACAGATACATGGGACAGTCCAGCAACTGCGAGTTTGTCGTCGCCAAACCGCACGGTCTGACATGGTCATCAATAGCGGATTAAAACTAGCCAAAAATCAGTATTGTGTATGCAAATCGCATAGTTTAAATCGCGTCTATAAAAAGTGACAAAACACACGATGTAACAGACAAACTGGCCGGATTATACTTACTTTGGAAGCGGAATGGCCTGAGGTGGTCGCAGGCCTGTGCCTAGGGCAGGGAGGCGCAAACTTGGGGGCGCAAGATTTTCTAAGGGGGGGTTGCAGCAGTTACAGAGGCCCTGCTCTCTTCCCCAAGGCATTTAAATTAAATGCCGGGGGACCGCGCAAGGCCTCTGTAACTTCCCTTACCGTGGCTTCAGGCGACGAGCGTCAAATGACGCTGTGGGGTCACGTGACGTCGCGTTGCTATGGCATTTGATGCTGGAGCCAAGGTAAGAGGGGGTGCGAGCGGGGGGAGGGCAGGCTGAAAAGTTTGCGCGCCCCTGCCCTGGGGTATGTGCCGCCCTAAGGCAAGCACTATTAAGGACGCCCCCAAGGAAAAGATAAAATAAACTGCCCCCTGTAGGAAGCAGAGGGTCTCCAAAGCGGAACCCCGTTAATTTCAGCTCCTGGGACTCCCTGATTCCTGAGATACCTCCTTAGGGGGTCCCGGTATCTCCTGCACAGGTTTAAATCCTCTCGGTCTCATGGGCCAATAGGAAGCTGCCTATGACGTTCCGGCTCCCTATTGGCCCATGTGACTGAGGGCTTTAAACCTGAGCCGAGATACCGCAACCCACAAAGGATATAAGTATCTCCGGTAGCAGGGGGTCCCCGGAGCTGAAATGAATGCGGTTCAGCTCCGGAGATCCCTTGCTGCAATCCTACATGTATTAAATAAAGGAAAGCAGCAGCGCTGTTACTCTCTCCCTCTTGTCGCCCCCTGAGACCTGCCGCCCTTTAGCGGTGCCTTACCTGCTCACCACCTAAGGACGGGCCTGGTGTGGTGCTAACTCCATCCTCAGTCTGACATCTGGGTTTTTCTCTCAATACCAATCTGACCTCTGTGACGTGCGCGTTATTAGAAGCGGGTTTTGCCTTTCGCACTTAACGGAGTTACTAGAATTCAGCTAGTTGTTCAAAAACGCGAGTTTGGGCCTTTGTGGTCATTCCGCTCGGATTGGCAGAGCCGGAATCAAACAACCTCTTAAAAAGCCTTTTCCATATGGTTTGGACATGCGGGAAGGCCTTACAGAATAGCAAAGCATCCCAATCCCATCGGAAAGGGCGCTTATTACACAACTCACAGTTACTAGGATATCCCCTTAAACCACAAAAATACTGCTGTAGATTATGTAGTGAAACGCGTTGGCGGTCACACGGTGAAGATTTGTTGATAAAACAGAATCAGTGTTTTGGTGCCAATATGAACCTTCGTCAGGGGGATAAAGGTCCGTACCGGGACCAAAACGGTGAGCCCGTTTTATCAACATTTATTCCCCAAGACCATGTGAATGCGGTTACCTTTATCTTCACACGCTATAACAACACATACCGTATGTACTGTACATAGTGCACATGCTAACAGAAGCAGAGAAGACATTACACGGCTCGTACAATATTACAATACACAATGCTTCTTACTCAGCCACTTTTAACACCTTCTGTGCCAGAGGTGTAAAGGCAACGCATCGCAAAGCACGGACAAGGTTAACCCCCGCCCGGGTTTCCCGGAAAAAAGGAGCCTTCACATGATTCCCTTTGCTAGCTTTATTGCTTACATTATAGTCAGATTTAATATGCATAAGCATAAGTTGGCAGTGTTAGCGGTTCTATTCACGAGCGTTTTCCCAATGGGAGACTTTGAAATGAAACACTGCTCCTTTTATCCTATATGACTTCCTCCCCTGGAACCTCTCGCTCGGAGCTTAGCTGTCCCACAAGGCTTACAGCTTTCATGAAAAACTTGATAAAATTTTTTTTTTTAAATGTTGGGATGTTTGAAAACGTTCCAAGCGGCCAACTTCAAAACCCCTGCATGAGAACCAGGCCCCGCTGAGCAGACGGGAGAGGGGAGAACTTCATTAAGGTTCGGGACAGGTCTTGGAGGGTGAGCGAGCGTTAACCCTTTGGGTGCTAACGTTGCATTGCGTGGTAGGATCCGTTGGCTGCATAAAATGTATGCGGATCGCTGGAGCAGGGGTGAGACACTCCAGTATTCAATGGCCCCCAACAGGTCAGGTTTTCAGGATATCCCTGCTTCAGCACAGGTGGATCAATCTGTCCCTGCTTCAGCATAGGTGGCTCAGTCAGTCCCAGCTTCAGCATAGGTGGCTCAATCCGTGGCTCAGTGATTGAGCCACCTGTGCTGAAGCAGTGGCATCCTGAAAACGTGACCTGTTGGTGGCCCTTGAAGATTGGAGTTGCCCACCCCTGACTAGAGAATTACTGCGAACTGGCAGTTTACTTACAGACCTACGTATTATGCGTCTGAGAGCTGCGTAAGGCTACGGGGGGGGGGCGGGGGGTATTTTTAAACTGGAGGGGTGCAGTAGAGATAAAAGGGAAAACCAAATGCTATGATTTCATTAAACAGAGCGTTAGTTTGATAAGAAGATAATGATGATAAATTAAACATTAACATGTTGGTTCCGGGCTCTGTTCTCATGTGCTGATTTGCGTGGAGCGCGCAGATCAGACGCCATGTTTCGGGGCATTAAATGGGTTAACCGAGCACTATTTATTCCGGTTTAAGACCTCACGGAAAGAGCCTTTTTTTTATTTTAAAGATTCTGAACATGATCAAACGTTGCCTAGCGACGGGCGAATTTTGAGGGGCGAATTTTGACCCGCAGCGGATGGGCCGGTTCCTTTGGGCCGCGGATCAGTGTCAAATAGGGCGATTCGCCGTTTATGAATATTATTATTATTACTGGTACACTCCGCGGATTCTTAAAAATCCGCCAACAGATCGCGGAATCCGCGGATTGGATTCTACAAATCCGTCCGCAGGTTGTATAAAAATGGCGCCGTTTGCTGGATCTGCGCGGATTGAAACTGCCTAAATCCATTTGTGGATTTTCCACCCCGTTTGCGGGGTAGCCTCAGCGAAAATCCGGGGAAACGGATTTTGGGCGGGTTCGCCCGTCTCTACACTCACCTGCCGCCGGTTTCCCCGTTATTTCTACTTTATTTACCTTGTATTGTACATTTGTAAAGCTCTGCGCACAATGCATGGCGCTACATGAATAAAACTATAGAGACATACAAGCAATGGGGGAGCGTGGGATTAGAAAAACATTTGACAATAAAAAACAATAAAATACAATAAAATTAATGTGGTTACAACAATATTGCTGGGGGTTGGTGAAAATATTAAATACACTTACACGGCCATGTGCAAGCGGACACGGTAATGTGGTTTCTTTAAGCAATTCCAGTCACTCCCAACAACAGGTAATGGTGGTTTAGAGGGTTTTGAAATAAATATATAAATATATCTGTACTCACACGGCCATGTGTGAGTCCTTGCAGGAAATTGGTAACTTTGGGGTTAAATGAACCCATCTGCATCTCCCCCCAGTGTAGACTCTTCTTTGTTTGCAACCAACGTGGGATTCTAACTCCAGTCTTGGGCATCAGATGGGGACTATAGTGGTTGGACCCCTGGCCTCCTCGTGCAGTCCAGGATACAGTTTAAGCAGCCGTTATTGCCAATCACGCGTCCGTGATTAAAAGGGTTCCGGATTAACCCTTCCCTGGGGTTGCAGCAGAGGGGAACTCCATGCTGGCTCAAAGCATCTGTCATAGAGCCGTGGTCTAACTTACTGCCACATTGTAAGCACACCTCATATATTAAGCTTAAGGTAAGCGCCAGGTTTTTTCCTATTGTCTCTCATGAATAAAACTATACATAAGGGGGCACAAAAATGTCACCACCAACCTAAACAACGATCGGAATGGGGGCCTGAATAACGAAGTCCTCCTAATTACCTACTAATTAAATTACCTACTATTAAACTGAGCCACGAGGGCTGTCAAAGTCCAGATATTTTATAAATAAACTCTTGCAACTATGTCGTTCTGTTGCGTATTCTCAACCATCCCCTCTCTGCTAAAAAGATTTAGTTCTCACACATTCTGAAGGTCCATTTTCCCTAAGTGGTGCTAAACCACAAGACACCTTCAAACGCTGGAAGATGCATCGCCGCCAATTCAAGTGAGCGAGGAAACGCGGTCTGCAGTACTAGACAGTGAGTTGATTTCGAAAGCTGCTGCCTTTGCAGTCATTTCATTTACATTTAATCTAATTATATTTGGGCAACTTTCCGATACATTTATATGTCTTGTCACATGATAGCGTAGCCTAACTTGTATTATGATACTTGGCCTCTACTTGTGCTTTAGCCCTAAGAGCTCACACTTTTCCCCCCCTTCCCAGTGGTGATGGCGTGGCACGATATTATTATCCCAGTTCTTCACAGAATCCGTGCACAGAACTTCCAACATTCAATAGGTTTATGAACTTGTGTGAAGGCTTCAAACATCTCTATTTCCCCCGCGAGGAGCTCAGTAATCCTACATTTCTAGGGGACTATAACCACTCATTCTTCACACACTAATATCCACGCAGTCACCGCCGCCCCGTGATTAAGAGGGAGCCGCATGTCTAGTTCTTTGTGACCTCAGGCAATTCATTTTGTTTTTTTATGTCCCAGATAATAGTAATATTTTGTTCTTACTTAGCACTGGCAGTGTACACAGCGCTATACATAGACTTTTTGCCCGTGCAGTTGGTCTCTGTCCTGGCGAGCGTTCAAACTAATTGTGGTGCCTGTGGCACGGGGAGATTAGATAAGGACACAAGGGCCCAGATCTGCAAAGCTCTCTTAAGCCCTTCAGTAGTGCAACCAGGGGGCTTGCAGGGCGCATTTGCTGCCCCCAAGAGTTGCTATCGCGCTTACAGATGCCCCGCACTCCTCCCCAAAGCAATGGCACAGATTGCCATGGGAGAGAGCTGGAATAAAGATTTGGGCATGCATGACAAAGCCAAATACCTCTTGCTAGAGTTTACTAAAGGTGACACTGTGTTCATGTTGTTACCCAGAATCCCTGGCTGCAGTGGAAGCACTGCATGCTGGGAGATAGTGTGGGGTGGCAGGGTTGCGGACCTGGGAAGGTGCTCACAAGGACTGTATTTACTAGAGTTCAGAAGCCAAAATCCCAATGAACCCCCAAACAACTAATAGTTGAACAACTCTGGGAAAGTAAATTGACTGTGTAATTCAGATGTGGACAAGCATCACCAAGTGTTATTACAATCCAAGGGGAAAGGATCCAGGAAATTAGAGCTACATCTTCATCGTCCCTCCCAAGACCACACAGAAGCAGGACACAAAGTCATGTAGTTATTCCCTTTACTCTCCTGTGGTATCCCAGGGCAGGGTAAATCATATGCACACTTGCAAGGCAGGGAAATGCCCTAAAGAGCATACGCCACAGTGGCTGCTCAGAATCACGCAGGACACTTATTACATTGTTCTCTGCCTGCTGCTTCCTGATGAATTTGACTCAGATACCAGGTGTCTTATTCTCCATGGGGTTCGCAGACGCATTGCTTAGAATGAAGGAAGCTACAGGAAAGAGGTTGTGGTTTTAATTCCCCTGGACCATATTTCTTTGTTTAAGTTTTGTACAGAATGGCTTGTGAACTTTGCCCTCAATTTACACAGAAACCCCTTTCATTGGCTCTGTAAGAAAGGTTCCATTCTAGAAGTGGCTGCATGGACATCTCAGAAGCAGAATGGGGAATCAGGCTGGAATAAAAAAAATAGAAGCCATTCATATTATTATTCCTACATGAATTTGATATCCCACCATACGCCCAAACCTTCCTTCCTGTTGATGTTGAGATGTTTGTCTGTAATAGGTATAGGGAGATCTCTCTAACAGGTATTGAAGTTATCATGTATTCGAGGTAATGGTGCCAGGCTGCTTAGTGACGAGAGAGCTTCATGGAATTAGTTTCATTTAAGAAAAGTAGGCTATTGTGACCAAGAATTCGGTGTGGCTGCATCTCTTACTGCATATAAATTGGATCCCACTCATAAGAATCCCAATAACGTGTTGCCAGAATGTGTGCTAGAAACTAAAACGCAAATTGGACCACGAATTATGGAAAAATGGTACATTCTGGAAAGCTGTTTTGACAGGTGAGAGGTTGGGATATTTCCAGGATAAGTGTATCCATCACATGGGCCAGATTTTCCACCATGGAGGTGGCTGCATCTGTAGTTTAATTGTAAAGTGCTTTGGAATTTAAATGGCTACAAAGTATAAATACAAGATGTTATCACATCACTACTTTCCAAATGTTCACGTAGAACTATGCTTTCAAGGCACATATATTCTTTCAAACATACAGAATGCTAAAAATACATGTACAAACTCCTCCACTTTATAACCACATCATTCTTTTTAACCTAAATGTCCTGATTATGATCATATTTAATGTTTTGCCAACCTCCAAGTTCATAAATAAACACGCTTCGCCATATGGCATGTAGCATCAAAGTTTCCAGCACAATCCTGAAATCCCGTAATAAAGTTGTTTGAACGTTTTCCCCTTCATTTGTGTAGTTTAATTCAATTGTCTATATTTATAATAAAACAGTTTGTGTACATAAAATACGTCTTCATTGTTTTTTTCTACAAAAAGAAAGGCCTTTATTGGTTGCTTATTTTTAAAGATCCCTTTGTAATATCCTGCCACCCACAAGTACATTTAGACACTCAGTTAAAGTTCTTGCTTTCTGGACAGATGTTCCCAAACCTTTAACTTAACTAAATTCTATAGCACATCTGCGGCAAGAGCAATTGCAAGGGTGAGTTTGGAGATGTCTCTACTTCAGCTGGATCTAATCCTACTGAAATTGCATGACTCCTGGGGGTCTATTTCAGTGTATTTTCAACAGGGGTTCAGTGGGCGTCCCTAAAGGGTTCCCTGCCATTTTCAGGTCATTTGAAAATTGGACCAAATACAGAATAATTTATAATGCATCTGATCTCAGGTGCGCTATTAGAGAGGGTTGGGGTTCCTTACAATGCATCTGATCTCAGATGCGCTATTAGAGAGGGTTGGGGTTCCTTACAATGCATCTGATCTCAGACGCGCTGTGAGAGAGGGTTGGAGTTCCTTACAATGCATCTGATCTCAGACGCGCTATTAGAGATTGTTGGGGTTCCTTACAATACATCTGATCTCAGACACGCTATTAGAGAGGGTTGGGGTTCCTTACAATACATCTGATCTCAGGCATGCTATGAGAGAGGGTTGGGGTTCCTTACAATGCATCTGATCTCAGGCGGAGATTTTAGTTCCCTTGATTTGAATGCAGCTGTTCTCTACTTCTCTACTTCAGCCCAGCGTATTGAGGAGTCTGACTTCATTTGCATGTCTGTCCCAAGATGCATTGCATGCCAGGTATACACGTTGCACCTGGAACTGAAATCCCTGTATGAACGGGGCTTGTGTGCACTTACCTTTTTGTATTTGGACTAACAGCTGATATTTTAGGCCTAGCTTACTCTCTTCCTCTGGTCATGCAATATGGAACACGTGAATACCGGATAGTGTGCTCTGGGGTTGGGCCAAACTGGTGAGGTTTTGTTTATAATGCATATACCTACCATTAATGGGGCATATTACATTTACTGCATAGACTATGTATTGTATAGCATCAAACCATTGGCTCTTTGCCAACTGTTTCACTAATGGAGAGACAGGATTTCTTATGCTAATGAGCATTCTCCGTCTCCACAACAATGACTGAGATTGATTTTCTATTACTCCAGGCTGGATCACCAAGAGTATGTTTCATTTTGTTACTGAAGCCCCAGCGATGCTGTCTGGCACACACAGTGACGTTTGGCAGTTTGACGAGCCAGATACAAATAAACAAGGCTGAACTTATCTTCTGTAGAAGGACGACACTTTCACTTGGCTCCGCTGGCCAATAAAAGCCTCTGGTTCTTCTCCACTAGACAGGGACGGTGGAACATAAAGGAGGGTTTACTATTCCGATGATGTTCAGATTTTATGAGGACAAAGAAGAAAAAAATCAGCAAAACTAGAGAGATACGCAAAGCACCAGCGCGTGTTCTGGGGGCGAAATCATTTCATCCGCCTTAAAAGGAACATGTCATATTGTATGTGAGTAATGGGTATACTTTAGGACTTCAGCTATGAAAGCTATTGGGCCCAGATTCACAATACAGTGCTAAGCTCTAGCGCGCCTGTACAGCCGGTCCTCGCTTATCCGGCGTAATGCGTCCCGCAAACCGCCATCGGACAACGGACCACGGATTGCAGGTCCGTGTTAATCGCCGGCGGTGACCGTCGGATAAGCGGGTACGGCATTGGATAATGCGTCCAGCGGACTGCATCAGGCGGCGTCGGGTCAGGCATCCGACGGAAAGCGGGACATCGGATACCGAGGACCACCTGTACTCCCATTCATACGATAGGGAGTAAAGGTGTGCTAAAGCTTAGCACCGTTTTGTGGACCTGGGCCTTTCCCTTTAAGATCATTTGGCACTTAACCTCTTTGATGCCCGTGGAGCAACACCTTGCTCTGCACTTTCAGAATTGCAAAACAAATACTTAATCCTAAGTGCTAATGTACTTTATGGGGAGTACTGCTCTAACAAGGGGTGCTTCGTTGTGTACATGATAGCAACAGAATGGAGCAGTCACAGACGCTGGGACTGCACGGAAACACTCACACACCTCTGTGTGATACACAATATATGTTACGGCCCCTACTCAATGTGCTGGGAGGGGGTCTTCTCCGTCCCAGGGGAGAGATTACATTTCCATCCAATCAAATGAATGGGACAAAATCTTCTCCAGCACAGGAAAGGCAGCGTAACA
>NC_134501.1:9061745-9221745 GCF_040206685.1 Ascaphus truei
TTTCCGTTGAGGATCTCCAGGAACAGGGGGACCCCCAAGTCTGAAATTAGCACCTTAGTGCTTTGGGAGACCACTCAGTTCCAATCCTGTAAAAAAATTAAATAAAAAAAAATATATATATTATATAATGTATATATAGGTTGTATATATATTATATATAATATAGATATTTATCTATCTATATCTTTCTCTATCTATCTATATCTTTCTCTATCTATCTATCTCTTTCTCTATCTATCTCTCTATCTCTCTATCTATCTATCTATCTATCTATCTATCTATCTATCTATCTATCTATCTATCTATCTATCTATCTATCTATCTATCTATCTATCTATCTCTTTCTCTATCTATCTCTCTATCTCTCTATCTATACCTCTCTATCGATACCTCTCTATTTATCTATATCTCTCTATATATCTATAATTATAATTATATTATTATATATCATGTGCAGGATTGCTGATTTAACACCTTGGGGTAACATCGCAGTATTCTTCTGCACAGCAAGGCGCTTTTTGTCAAAACAAAGCCTTGATTCAATATAATTAATTAATATATAATAATATAGTAGTTAAGATTTTCTAGATGACAGTAGAATTCCCACCGCTCACCTCAAAACAAGGATTTTATTGCTATCTTTTAAAAAATATAGTTTTGACCTGACTTTTTGGTGTCTTTGTGGCATTTTCCATTCACGAGATGCCAAGCTCTTAAAAACAGAGTCTTATAGATGGATTCAAATGACTGCCAGAGATTGACAAAGAATTCAGAAGGAAAAACAGGCTCTGAAAATAAACGTACTTACACATTGACAAACGAATAAGGGGAAGTATACTATTGTTATTTTGTATATGTGCCTTACTGTACACGCATAGCCAATGCAGGGGTGATAATAAGAACAATAACTTTATTTCACATAGCGCTTTTCTCCCAATGGGAGTCACAGCGCGCCACAATCACAGTACAGCGCGCGGTGCGCAGCACACAGGAATGTTACAGACACAGCCCCTGCCCAGATGAGCTTACACTCTATGATTTTGGTGCCTGAGGCACAGGGAGATAAAGTGACTTGCTCAAGGTCACAAAGAGCTGAAACCGGGAATTGAACCAGGTTGTATTAATCAATAATTAAAGGGGCATTATGCTACGTTATCCAAGATATCATGCCCGTCTTCAATTTTAGTGGGGACTACTGCAAACATTTTAGTGCCTGCATAATTTAGGGGAACAATGTATGCAATAATAATAACTTATTTTTCATATAGCGCTTTTCTCCCAATGGGACACAAAGCGCGTCACAATTACAATCTAGCGCGCGGTGCGCAGCACATAAGAATGTTACAGGCACAGGGAGATAAAGTGACTTGCTCATGGTCACAAAGAGCTGACACCGGGAATTGAACCAGGTTCCCCTGATTCACTCAGTATAATTTTTTTTACAGATCACGGAGCCGCTCAGCCTATAACCCGATGAGAGCGCCCGATGAGAGCGCCCGATGAGAGCGCCCGATGAGAGCGCCCGATGAGAGCGCCCGATGAGAGCGCCCGACGAGAGCGCCCGACGAGAGCGCCCGACGAGAGCGCCCGACAAGAGCGCACGATGAGAGCTTCGGGTAACAAGCACATAAGGAGAGGAGGCAATTCTTACCTGAAGAGCTTGAGAGCTAAGAGATAGTGAGATGATCACTTGATTTTAAATATATTCTGAATGGCGGGTACAAGTGAGGGGACGTAGAAAATACTGTACAGAGGCAAAATAATGGGTGATCGCTATGAATGTTGCTGTATGAAACTACCAGGTTTAGTTGATACATTGTATTTCATACTTAACTTTTGACATATTTTTATATTCTGCCATTCATATTTATTAGCAGTCAGATTTGTATTCCCTAGTACTGCCCTTCAGAATATGTTAGTACTTTATTAATAAACTAGCTGAGAGACCCGGCGTTGCCCGGGAGGTAAATGCGTAATAGGTAGTATTATTTATAAATCGTGGAACAATAGGTGACTGTTTGTTGTAAAGGTTGGATAATAATATTGAAAAGAAAGATGGAAGAAAATGTAATACGATGTTGTATAAAAATGGTTTATTGTAACCACACCACAGTACAATGTATATTTTGGTGGCATAAGTGATGTAAAAATCTGAGTCGTGTGTCCTGCTAGGGTGTGAGGCGGCGGGTGGCGCGTGGGTTGTGAGTGCTGTGTGCGAGTGGGGGTCCTGCTAGGGTGTGAGGCGGCGGGTGGTGCGTGGGTTGTGAGTGCTGTCTGTGAGTGGGGGTCCTGCAAGGGTGTGAGGCGGCGGCTGGCGCGTGGGTTGTGAGTGCTGTCTGTGAGTGGGGGTCCTGCTAGGGTGTGAGGCGGTGGGTCAGTGATGGGGGGGGGGGTGAAGGGGAGCGGAGGGGGGGTGAAGGGGAGTGGAGGGGGGGAAGGGGAGCGGAGGGGGGGAAGGGGAGCGGGGGGGGAAGGGGAGCGGGGGGGGAAGGGGAGAAGTGGTGGGAAGGGGGAGGAGGGGGGAGGTGGTGGAAAGGGGGAGAAGGGGGGAGGTGGTGGAAAGGGGGAGAAGGGGGGAGGTGGTGGGAAGGGGGAGAAGGGGGGAGGTGGTGGGAAGGGGGGAGGTGGTGGGAAGGGGGGAGGTGGTGGGAAGGGGGAGAAGGGGGGAGGTGGTGGGAAGGGGGGAGGTGGTGGGAAGGAGGAGGAGGGGGAAGGTGGTGGAAAGGGAGAGAAGGGGGGATGTGGTGGGAAGGGGGAGGAGGGGGAAGGTGGTGGGAAGGGGGAGGAGGGGGAAGGTGGTGGGAAGGGGGAGGAGGGGGAGGTGGTGGAAAGGGGGAGGAGGGGGGAGGTGGTGGGAAGGGGGGGAGGGGGGAGGTGGTGGGAAGGGGGGGAGGGTGGAGGTGGTGGGAAGGGGGGGAGGTGGTGGGAAGGGGGGGGAGGTGGTGGGAAGGGGGGGAGGTGGTGGAAAGGGGGGGGAGGGGTGAGGTGGTGGGAAGGGGGGAGGTGGTGGGAAGGAGGAGGAGGGGGAAGGTGGTGGAAATGGAGAGAAGGGGGGATGTGGTGGGAAGGGGGAGGAGGGGGAAGGTGGTGGGAAGGGGGAGGAGGGGGAAGGTGGTGGGAAGGGGGAGGAGGGGGAGGTGGTGGGAAGGGGGAGGATGGGGGAGGTGGTGGGAAGGGGGGGAGGGGGGAGGTGGTGGGAAGGGGGGAGGGTGGAGGTGGTGGGAAGGGGGGGAGGTGGTGGGAAGGGGGGGGAGGTGGTGGGAAGGGGGGGAGGTGGTGGAAAGGGGGGGAGGGGTGAGGTGGTGGGAAGGGGGAGGAGGTGGGAAGGGGGAGGCGGAGGGAAGGCGGGGGGTGGGAGGAGGTGGGAAGGCGGGGGTAGTGGGAGGAGGTGGGAAGGCGGGGGGGTGGGAGGCGGTGGGATGGCGGGGGGTGGGAGGCGGTGGGAAGGGGGGTGGGAGGCGGTGGGAAGGGGGGGGAGGCGGTGGGAAGGGGGGGGAGGCGGTGGGAAGGGGGGGAGGGAGGCGGTGGGAAGGGGGGGGAGGGAGGCGGTGGGAAGGGGGGGGAGGCGGTGGGAAGGGGGGGTGGGAGGCGGTGGGAAGGGGGGGTGGGAGGCGGTGGGAAGGGGGGGGAGGCGGTGGGAAGGGGGGGAGGGAGGCGGTGGGAAGGGGGGGAGGGAGGCGGTGGGAAGGGGGGGGGAGGCGGTGGGAAGGGGGGGTGGGAGGCGGTGGGAAGGGGGGTGGGAGGCGGTGGGAAGGGGTGGGGGGAGGCGGTGGGAAGGGGTGGGGGGAGGCGGTGGGAAGGGGGGCTGGGAGGCGGTGGGAAGGGGGGGGGAGGCGGTGGGAAGGGGGGGAAGGGGGAGGCGGTGGGAAGGGGGGGGGGCGGTGGGAAGGGGGGGGGGGAATGGGAGTGGGAAGGGGGGGAGGCGGTGGGAAGGGGGGGGAGGCGGAGGGAAGGGGGGGGAGGCGGTGGGAAGGGGGGGAGGCAGTGGGAAGGGGGGGGGGAGGTGGTGGGAAGGGGGGGGGAGGCGGTGGGAAGGGGGGGTGGAGGGGAGGTGAAGGGGGGGGTGGAGGGGAGGTGAAGGTGGAGGGGGGGGTGGAGGGGAGGTGAAGGGGGGGTGGAGGGGAGGTGAAGGGGGGGGAGTGGAAGGGAGGTGAAGGGGGGGGGGTGGAAGGGAGGTGAAGGGGGGGGTGGAAGGGAGGTGAAGGGGGGGGGGTGGAGGGGAGGTGAAGGGGGGGGGGTGGAGGGGAGGTGAAGGGGGGAGGGGTGAAGGGGAGGTGGAGGGGGGGAGGTAAATGGGGAGGTGAAGGGGGGTGGAAGGGAGAAGTGGAGTGAGGGGAGGTGAAAGGGGGTGAGGGGAGGTGATGGGGGGTGAGGGGAGGTGAAGGCCGCTCACTCACCCGTCCGGCAGGTCCCACGTGGATCTGAGGCGGGAGGCAGCGTGTTGTGGCCACTCTCCCGCTGTGTCCCGGGCGCTCGCTCGCTCCCCCGCTGACTGTAGCGGCGCCGGGTGGGGGGGGGGTATCGGGGAGACACTGACACTGGAGGGGAGGGGGGGGTGGAGGGGAGGTGAAGGGGGGTGGAGGGGAGGTGAAGGCCGCTCACTCACCCATCCGGCAGGTCCCACGTGGATCTGAGGCGGGAGGCAGCGTGTTGTGGCCGCTCCCCCGCTGTGTCCCGGGCGCCGCCATCTTGGGCACTCGGCGCCGCGAGGCAGCCTGCCTGGCCACTGGCTGTTCCCCCGCCCGGGGAGGGGTGAGTTGTAGCGCCGGGGAGGGGGGGGCATGTATATGTGTGGGGGGGGGAGAGGTGGGAGATATAGAGGGGGGGTCTCGCACGGCCGCTGACACTGGGTGGGGGGGGGGGGGGGCGCTGAAGGGGTAATAATAGTGTGTGTGTCCCGCTGACTGTAGCGGCGCCGGGGGAGGGGGGGGGGTCGGGGTGAAAGCGCGGGAGACACGGGGAGAGGAGGAGGTGCGCGCGGGTGCTGCTAACACTGTGAGCCCCGCTAATGTATGTAACAGTGTGTGTGTGTGTGTGTGTGTGTGTGTGTGTGTGTCACTGTGTGTGTGTGTGTCACTGTGTGTGTGTCTGTCACTGTGTGTGTGTCCGTGTGTGTTTGTGTGTGTGTGTGTCTGTCACTGTGTGTCTGTGTGTGTGTGTGTGTGTCCCTGTGTGTGTGTGTCTGTGTGTGTGTGTCTGTGTGTGTGTGTCCCCCCCTGTGTGTGTGTGTCCCTGTGTTCCCTGTGTGTGTGTGTGTCCCTGTGTTCCCTGTGTGTGTGTGTGTCCCTGTGTGTCCTTTGGCCCGTCACTCCGCCTCAGGCCAATGAGAGGTGTGCAGGGGCGGGCGGGCCAAGGGACCAATGAGATTTCCCCTAGGGACACCGGACATCCAGGCAGGCAAACATACAGTGCTTTCACTAATATAGTATAAGATAATAATGAAATTGTGCATTCTGAATACGCTCTTTCACTGTTTAAATGTTTCTTTATCAATATATAATATATGGAATTTTTTTTTACAGATGTTACTCCAATTTCCTTTCAAACTTTTCCAAAAACCAGCATTAAATCCAGCGCTGTGGAGAACGAGTCTCAATGTAGTTGCAGAAATAGGCCCCCCACAATATCGGCGTGGCACATCCGGCCACACTGTCTGTTTGCTATAATCATTAGCAGAGAACTACAGGTAAGATAAATGAGCAATTCTCTTTACTGAAACTCACCTCAATTTGTTTTACAGGGTTGAAGGTAGGTGGGGGGGAGACTTCCATATCTGAACCGCACTACTTCCAGCTCCCGGGACACCCCCGTTCTTGAGATAACTTCATAGTGAAGTTACACTGGCGACACACTTTATTCGAGCTCGGCTAGTCCCACGAATTCGGGTATACCCGGGTGTATTGAGGTTTGTGACTGTTTTCTGCCCGAGTGCATTGGGTTATTTTCCAGGCAGGGATTGAAGCATTTTATTCCCGCTGGCTGCAATACTGCACAGTATATATATATATACTGCATTACAATTCATGAATTTATGCCATCTGGTAGACACGCGAAGCATTGCAGCCTATTAAATCCTAATCATTATCATTTAACAGATCAGCCGCCCGTCAGCCAGGCATGAACCCAGGCTGGGAAGGCAAACGCAACGGGGCTTGTCAGAGGTGAGGAGCGGCGCATTCCAGGTATCTGCCAGGTACATACTGGGTATTTGCTCGAATAAAGTGTGTCGGTGCAGTATCTGTATTACTTCCTGGTTTTTAAAAGGGGATTTAAATGGGTATCCAATAGGAAGCCTCAACCGATGATGTTGCAACTTCCTATTGGCTTGAGATTTGGCGTCCATGTTGTTTGAGCGAAATTTCGACCCGGTAACTTTACCGGTCAGTATCGAAGGAACCTGGGGATCCCTGGATCTGAAAATAGTGGAGTTTGGCTCAGGGGAACCCCCAATTCAACCCCTGTTAAAAAATGGGGGGAGAAAAAAAATAAGCAGATGAGCTGCACCTTTCATTTTGATTAAAGATTATGAAGCTGCAGTATTTTAGGCTAGTGCAATGCTACCCTGACAAGGAGCCTTTCCAAATGAGACTTGAATATGGGTGATATTTAATGTTTGCTTATATATTGCTAACTAAATTCCTGCAGGGTAATAGGCTTAAATATTTAAGTTAGATATCCCGTCAGGGATAAGGAGTCTGTACAAATACTCCTCCTCTTCAAAATAGGGGCACAGTGCCCAAAAAAATGTTAAATGCGATCTGTTTGATACATGCCAGACTCCTGCGTCAACGTCGACATTGGCAGTGAGAGAACAGGGGCAAAACGTGACAATATGCCCTCCGAACTCCCTGGCAAGCACGAGCGGGTGGATTAGCAGGAGAAGGTGTGGGATGGATAGTGCTTCTGACTGAGAAGAAATAGTGTTGGAATTAGATTTTTTGCAAGGGATGCAGGCTTATTTCTTTCATGACAACTTCCCACCCTACACACACACACACTCACGCACGCACGGCATGCAGCCTGCACACACACAGAACCTGCACACACACACAGACACACTGTGACGATAGCTTATCACAGGTTGTAATTTACACCAAATACTGGGTTTGAACTGAACGAGGCTTAGATATAATAAAGTATATTTATTCCTTTGGATAGGTGAACACACGATATAATACAGTAACAGACAAGAAGTACACTTACTTTGGGGATGGGGATGAGAAGTATCTTGCATAGCAATTCTCTCGCAATCAGGTAACAATTCAGATGATATCAGAAGACAAAGGATTAATGGTGGACAACAGTTTATAAACCTTTTGTAACCCTATCCTTAACATTGAGTACAGGTAATTGGTCTTCAATTACCTCTAGCCGCTCATTAACGTGGGAACACATTTTGATACATGCCCCCCAGCTAGTTGGCACAGGCGCAGTTGGCCTCTGGGGTCTCATTTCTGTAGCCCCTCATCTGCATCAGGAATGCCAGCTAGTCTACCAAACGGAATTCCTGGCAGGATATTCTTTGTTGTGAGGTGTGAAATGGGACACTTAAAGACTGCTATGGTTTGAGCCGTCTCCGCCCCCAGGTAAACAGTGAGGGTGACAAAATCCTTTGAACAATACTTATGTCCTAGACATTGGGTCGCCTTTCTGGCCATATGCTACCCTGGTATGCAAAGGAATTTCCTCTGGGTTTTATCCATACCTTGGAACACAGCATTAAAGATAAAACACAAACATATTAAAATATCCGGTTCCGTTGGGTTCAGCGGGTCCAAACTTCCCAGTTCTCAATGCCGGAACTGGGACACCCTAGGGTCCAATTTGAGACTTGCTACGACCCTCGGAACCGGAGTTACACAAATACACCTTAAACCGTTTCCTATTTTAATACAAAAATCTCAGCTGTAAATTAAATCACGGTTTTTCACTAAATCCCCATTGAAAACAACGGGCTTCGCCGCCATAGACTTTCAATGGCAAACCGCCGCCATTGGCGGCTATGGGAATCCGCCGCCATAGACTTTCAATGGGGCTGCGCCACCGTTGAAGTCAATGGGGGTTTTCCGCCATAGCCAGTCAATGGAGATTGGTCGCCATTGGAGTCTATGGGAAAAGTCCCGAACTTTCAAGGGGGTCCATACTCCGTCGGGTTGGTCCAAGAGGGTCAAGGATGGTTCTGCAGCGATGCCGGAGCAGTGACTACAGGTACCCTAAACCCTGATCCTCTGGACCCTCCGGAACCGGAGCTATGGATTCCTAAATTTCAGCTTTTTACACTTAGCCGTTTTCTTGAGCTGTTTCTGCCGCCGCCATTGGAACCTATGGCGTGACCCGCTCTTCTCGGTTCGACCCTTATCGGGGGTCCAGGATTCGGGGACCCGGTTGTGGTCAAGTGGGGGGAGGTCTAGGAACTAGGGGCAAAAAGAATTTTATTTCTATGTGCTCTAGAACTGTTTATTCCCACGCCACTTGTTGTTGAACTTGACTGCTAAGTGATCAAACCTCTCTTATTGAAAATGTATCCGCTTTGCGGTTTTGCGGTTTGGACGGCAGCCAACTCGTTCCTGGAAAGCTCCTTCGAGGATTCTCCATTGAAGTCAATGGCCCATTGACTTACAATGGGAAACCACCGCTTCTCCTCTCGGATGCCATCTGCTGGTCTTCACAGGAAACAGGACCCGAACAGCAAGATTCGCCATTGAAACACATGGAGCCCCAATAGCGGCCTATGGGACCCTGCATAATGGTGCCTGAAAAGGCTGGAAAATTACACAAAGGGCAATAATCATTAAAGAACTATTAACCCTTGTACTCCCGGATGGATTCTAGTGTGTGTGTGATGCAGACACTGATTAAACCAGATATTACAATGAAACAGGGGAATACACATTTTCATGTCATAACAAGGGTTAAATCACATTTCTGGACCTCAGCCCAGTTAACCCCTTGTCTCCCTGGTGAGGTCAGGGGATGGCCAAATGGGGTGCAACCCCTTTAATCCCGGGCCACCCCCTTTCTCCCTCTACACACACACCAAAAGAAAATGGCTGCCTGCACTAAGTAAAGTGCCCAAAAAGGCAATTGCGGTGCAAGGTAGAAAAAAAGTAACTGTATTCAGTAATTTCTCTATCCAATGTTTTTACATTCTCAAACACAAAGATTCTCCCTCCATTGTGTTTATATGCTTATTTTAAAGGGATTTAAGACTAACTTGGCGTTTAAATTATACGCAGAGACGGGGCTTGTAAGTGCCACCGGTACACTAGTATTTATCACAAGGTTGCAAAGTGTAGTAGTAGCACTGGAACTCAGACCAGTCTCAAATCGCAGTCCCAAGACCTTAACCACGATGCTACTGCAGCTCCTGTACCCGACAACGGAGGCCAAACACACTGGAAAACCATAGGCCGCATGATCTCCATGTGAAAGTGAGTGTCAAATTGTGACTGTGCTGGCTGGTGGAATGTCACATTTAATCAGCGAATGTCTCGCCGGGACCAAGTCCCCGCAGGCGTCTGGCCGCCGATGGACCCAGCGCCGCAGAACACTGCTTCTACGATAAGGTAAGTTTTAGGGTAGGGGGTTACGTTTACGGGTTTTAGTGGTTAGGGTATGGGGTTTTAGGGTGAGGGGTTAATGTTTTTAGGATAGGGTGTTGCGTTAGTATGAGGGGTTAACAACAGCACTGCAGCCGCTAGGTCACTTGCGGTTAAATGCCGGCTGGTCACTTGGTTGTGGCGAAATGGCCGTGGCCAGATGTCCTAGATCGCCGGTAACTTATTTCTTATTTCAGAGCCTAAGCTGCCCCAAAAGCAGCAGTCCAAGTTACAGTTTGTTTTAATTATTTTTTTCCCTTTACTGTGTGGATCAATACAATCCACACAATGATAAGTAATTAGCTAAGATGCCGATCGATCCGTTGTCCTGTGATCGATCGGCGAAGATTCGGCTCGGGGGGTTCACTAAATGGCTGTCAGTGCAGCAGAAGAGGACCAAAGATGCAAAGTGCTGTGGGGAAGATCATGTGACCAGGCAGTCACTAGATACAAGGGGAATGTCTGAGGATAATTTAGCCAAAACTGCGTGTGAGGTTGGTTCTTCTCACCACTCGTGACGATCCGCCAGGTACGCACAGCGCCACCCCTCGGGCGGGATATTCTTACCCTGCGATGTGCTGGTGAGCTGACAGGTCACATGGGAGGGCTGGCATGTTTAGGGTAACATTCTTCCCCTATTACTTACCAACGTCTCTCTCTAATAGGCGTGATTTAAAAAAAAAAAGAGATCTTTTAAAGATGGCTGTATTTCTGCTTTTCATACCTCCTGGTCTTCAGTACGTCCGGCAACCTGTGGCTTCAGCCAAACGTAAAAATAAAACCCTCGTTTTATTCCTGGTTCCCTACGGTAAATCGCTGGGCGAAGGCCAAACCAAGTCTTAATAGCCTTTTTGTCTCTGCTGCTCCAAGTTAGAAACATGTTCTGTTGATCCCAGCTCTTTTGAAATCGCTATCCGGCCGTAGGGTTTATTTCTGCTGGTTCCACAAGTTCATGACTTGAATGAGCATCTCACGGGGAGTATTTTGGACCGTTGTCAATTGGTTGGATGCAAAGAATTGGGACAGCCGGCAGAGGCAGGGTACTTTGAGCTATGGGGTTGTGAATGCCCCACTTTTGCAAAGGGGAAATGAAAAAATCTGTCATGTTTAAACAACATATGAATGGAATCGGCTTCTTTGGAAAGGTTCAATCTGACTCTACAGCAGGGGTGGGCAACTCCAGTCCTCAAGAGCCACCCACAGGTCAGGTTTGCAGGATATCCCTGCTTCAGCACAGGTGGCTCAATCAGTGGCTCAGTCTTCTATGAAAATGAGTCAGTTTGTATTTTCGCCGGGCCTGTTTTAATTTGAATGGTTTCTGGTCATTACTGCTCTTTACATGCTGTTTCCTCCTCTCCTTGGCCCCACCCCCAGGCTCCTAGCACTCCCTCCTGATTGGCTGCATTACCCAGCAGCACCCAATCAGTGTGGAGGAAGCTACCAAGCCCCCAAGCAGCAGCCCTGCTCTCTTCTTGTATCTGGTATGGTATATATCTGCAGCCCGGGCCCACCCCCTTTATCGGTCCATTGTCCCATTTCTAAACGCCCACCCTCTCTGCACCCCCCCCCCCCTTACCCGGCCCTTACCTGCAGGGCCGGCTTGCTCTTTGGCGAGGCTCGGGGCAGGGACTTACGCGGGGCCTCTTACCTGGTCGGGCGCAGCATCTCCTCCTCAGACGACGCGGCTTCGTGACACGTTGTCGTGGCAACGGGACGCCATTTGACATCGCGGCTCCACGATAACGGGACGCTGCAGGAGGAGATGCCGCCGGACAAGGTAAGAGACAGTTACAGAGCCCCTCGCGCTCTCCTCCCCCTCCGGCAATTCGCACGAGGCCACTGTAACCGCCGGTCTCCGTGCGATGGCACCACCATCAAGCCGACCCTCGCCGGACCTTACGTGGTGGCGGAAGAGGGAGACCACCCAGGTGGTCCTAGCACCTAAGTAGGCCATGCCCCGACACCCGTCACCGCGGCCTGGGTTAGCTCCCTCCGTTGCCACCATGCAAGGTTCCCAGTGCCGCTCCGGCTGAGGATACATCGGTGTCGGGTGGTATGTGAATAGGTTCTTTGCTCAGCAGTGCCATACTGCAGCACTGTGCGCGGCTTCCTGCTTTCCTGTCGGAAACGATGAAAATCAGAAGGTTGATAGAATCTTTCACTCTTGCTTGCGGTTTCCGTGGCCGTCTGCAGCATGTGAGGGGAAAGGCCTTTGGATCTCGGGTGTTACATGGAAGGAGCAGGCACAGAACTTCCTTTGTGTTTACTACTCGGTGGAACAGGAACGAGAGAAATTCTGTTCCCTTTTTCAGCCAGTACATGAATGGGGGGCCTATGCCTGTAGCTGTGAGAAGAGCGCGTCCGAGCGGAAAGGGCCCGCTCAGCGCGGATGTGCAGGTCGCTGTATTCTAAGCCGCGCCAGGAAGGCTTTTTCAGACGCCATTTTATTCCGGATCTGCAGCTCCGAGCGATACGACAAAGTGTCTCAGTTTCGCAAATGATGCCAATTTGCTGCTACTCTAGTTCGTCCATTAAATGCAAAATAAAAAAACGGGTGGAAATACTCCCAAATATGAACTCGCCTCCTCAAGGCTGCACCCTAATAGGTGCAAGATTAGCTATTTTAGCTCTTTTGGGCAGGGACTCTCTAATTTCATTAGTTTCATAACTTTTTTCATGCACTTTTTTATACCTTTTCCCTGTACTGTCTACCTAATTATGTATATAACTGTAAACCGGGGGGTCACAAACTCAATGCTCAAGGGCCACCAACAGGTCAGGTTTTATGGATATCCCATGCTTCAGTACGGGTGGCTGAATCAGTGGCTCAGTCGAAGAAGGGATATCCGTAAAAGCTGGCCTGTTGGTAGCCCTTGAGGACTGAGTTTGAGACCCCTGATCTAAGGCCACACAGTGCAATATGCTATGAAACGGAGGGGCTCTAACCCAGACAGGTAGGGTTGCCAGGTGTCCAGTACCGAACCGGATTGTCCTGTATTTGGACACTCTGTCCAGTAATTTTTTTTGTTAATATTGGACATTTTTGTGTCTGGTATTACCTCTCTGGACATGTATGTGTCCGGTATTACCTCTCTGGACATGTATGTGTCCGTTATTACCTCTCTGGACATGTATGTGTCCGGTATTACCTCTCTGGACATGTATGTGTCCGGTATTACCTCTCTGGACATGTAGTGTCTGGTATTACCTCACTGGACATAGTAACCTGACCGGCTTGGGGGGCTGCTGTATTTCCCTGAGCAGGGCAGCTTCCTCCATTCTGATTGTCTGCTGCTAGGTAATGCAGCCAATCAGAAGGAGGTGTCAGGAGCCGGGGGTGGGGCCAAGGTGAGGAGGAAACAGCATGGAGAGGTGAGAGGGGTGTATGTGTGTGTGTCTCGAGCACGCCGCACCTTTCACCATTGTGCGCAGTATTTTTAGAGAAGCCACTTGGCACCCCTACCCAGCTATATGATTTCATAATTCATCCTTTTTATTTCTATATTAATGTCTTCACAGTATGCACATTAAAAGCAATAGTGTCCCAATACCCCCCACTCCCTCCCGCACTGACCCGGACATTATCGCTTCAAATAGACATCATTTGTATGAAGTAATTGGTCACTGTCAGACCTTGCCATGAGACCCATCTAAGGCCTCGGGCATGGTCAGCGCTTATGCGCTGAGGCGCGCTGCTGCTCGGCAGTGAGCCCCTGCAGCCGCTGTGAGAGGGGCTTTAGCAGGAGCTCGCGCACGCGTCCGCAAGCGTGCGGAAGCGTAAGTCTTAGCAACATTTTTAATTCAGGGCCGGTCACATGAGCGGCTCGCCCAATGAGGGTGAACCAGCTGCGTGACGTCACAACCCCGCCCCCCCCCCCGACACCCCCCCAGATGGCGCGCGGTTTAAGGCCAGGGAAAGCACCCGCTTTCCTTCAGCGTCACGCGCCTCCGCCCGGCTCCATTCACCCTGGACGCAGCCTAACAAAGACCTTTACACTTCACTGCAAAAGAGTTACTGATTTAAATGAGGAATTGTGCCCGATAGGACATGCAGAATTACTTATCCAAGGGCGCATGGAGCAAGCTACTGTACACCTCTTAAATGAGAACACTTTGCATGGATTTATAAACTCACTTAAAGCAATACATTCAAGTCCTATATGTGGTTTTTTTAAGATAAATCAGTTGAGTAGTATTAGATATGGGGGGCTCAACTCCAGTCTTGGAGTCCCCCCAACAGGTCAGGTTTTAAGGATTTCCCTGCTTCAGCACCGGTGTCTCAATCAGTCCCTGCTTCATCACAGGTGGCTCAATCAGAGGCTCAGTCTTTGACTGAGCCTCTGATTGAGCTACCTGTGCTGAAGCAGGGATATCCTGAAAACCCGACTTGTTGGAGGGAGTGAGGGGTTGAGGACCCCTGGGTTACGTAAAGAAAAGTGAGAGAGAGTGAATGAGTGTGAGTGAGTGTGAGTGTGAGAGAGAGTGAGAGAGAGAGAGCATGAGGGCGAGAGCGTGAGAGAGTTTGAGTGAGTGTGAGTGAGTGTGAGAGAGTGAGAGAGAGCACGTGAGAGAGCGTGAGGGAGAGAGCGTGAAAGGGCGTGAGAGAGAGTGTGAGAGAGTGTGATTGGGAATAAGGGAGGGGAAGGGTGAAAAAGCGAAAGAGTAAAAGAGTGAAACAGAGGGAGAGAGCACTTAAAAAGAGACAGTGTAACTTGGACTTCCTGAGGTGATAGACACAGTACCCAAGCATTTCCTCTGTAACTCACTGACTGGGTTTTATTTGCCTGTTAGTAACTCTCACCACTGAATTGTACACAGTTGGTAAGAATTAGAGGACTCTTTCCTGTTTATCTTGGAACATCTCTGCCAGGTATAGTTTTGATGAGTCCAAGGTTTTGTATTATTTGCAGTGTCATTAAACTAACTTCAATGTGGAGGCACAAACATTACCCGAAAACTGACATTTGCTGAGGTTTGCAGCTGACGGCTCAGCACAGGCCGCTTCAGGGAAACGCCAAGTTTATACCACAAAACATAAAAATGCACATTTCTGGGCTGCTCAGCAAAGATGGCATATTAAAATGGACTTAGTGTTACATGAATATGAAGGATCAAAAGGTAGAATGGTATTGCAGCGATGGTGTCAAAGTGATCAGACGGGGTTCAGAAATACAGTAATACAACACAAGCACATTCATCTCTGTGGGAGGTGGTTTAACATAAACCAGTTTATCTTTCATCTTTAAAACGTTTCATACTTAATTGTATTTGTTTCTAAAGTACTTACAATGTCCCCCGGTAGTTAAAGCAGCAATATAGCTTTCATTTATTGTTTAAAAGAAAAATGATAGGATTGAAGTAGGGGGTCTCGGGAGCTGAACCCCATTCATTTCAGCTCCAGGGACGCCCTGCTTCCGGAGATACTTACCTCCATAAGGGGTGCCGGTATCTCTGTGACGTTTAAAGGTCCAGCTCACGTGGGCCAATAGGAAGCTCAGCTGCACTAGATGACATCACCGCTTCCTATTGGCCTGTGACACGTGGGACATTTAAACGCCGTTATTTCGTTAGGCACACAGTTTCTCTGACAGCAGATACCAGCACCCCATACAGAGTCAGGTATCTCAGGAAAAAGGGGGTCCCCAGAGCTGAAATGAACATAGTTCAGCTCCGGAGACCCCCTGCTTCAATCCTGTAATTTTTTTTTTTTACAAATGAATAAATGAAACTTGTATTGCGGCTTTAAGATTTAGAAAATTGTGGAATAAGAGCCGTTTAATTTTAGATGCATAAGAGAGTACAACACAATAGATCAATGAAACAGCATTGATGAAAAATGAGTTGTTAGACAGGTGTTGGACAGGGGGTAACTTGGACGATGGTGAAGGGTTTGGAGTTTTCAAGGTAGGGAACAGTGAGTGTGAAAAGCGATTAAATGTAATGTACTAGTTCATAGAAGGAAAAGGGTTTTTTAAGACAGTCTGCCCAGGAAAAGATCTATGAGTGCAGAGGAGACAAATAAGAGATAAGACAGATGCTACTTCCTGAGGAACACAACTGTTACTTGGCAGCTGATGAAGAAGAGGGGAGATCTCCTTCCTCTGATCCTATCCATTTGAGGTTTCAGGTGTCTTCTTTAGAAAGTCAAAAGGTCACTTAAGGGACAATGTCCTCACCAGAGGAACCATCAGGCTGCCAAAGTGTCAACAATTCAAAGACCACTGACAGAGATAAGAATGTGGAGAGGTGTAACTAAAGTGGCATCTTATAACTACTAGAAGCTAAGATACACTTCAAAGGCGAGAGGCAGAGAAGATACCAGCAGCAAGTTACAACAGAGATATGCAATGAGACATGCACATAATGAGCATGAAAGAATACCACCAGGCAGTGTATGGTTGGCAATGCATGTGAACGTAGGGTTTTCTTGCATTTAATGCAACTACACTACTACTTAATTATTTTCTTGCTGTATTAGATATCTATACAGTACTGACATTAATACTTGTGTTTCTTTTCTGCATTTGGATTGTGTTCTGGTATTTTTTTTTATTCAATATATGTCACAAAACACAGGCCCGCACTATTGAAAAGCTGATTTGCACATTAAAGAATGAAAACCCATACATTAACTAGTAAAATAATCTCGTTTCTTGAGGCTTCAACAGTGTATCAATGGCATGGACTGTTTAATATTCAGTATTCTACATAATGCACCTTTACATTAGACTGGAAATCTCACCAAAGGCATCAAAATGACCGATATAACATAAAAGCCGCCTTTAGCTTGGATAGAGTATTTAAAAAAAAAAAGAATCTTCGTATGATGTGGGTTACTTAAATGAACCTCTTTGAGACTTTAGAATGCTCAGGAAGCAGAAAAAGAAATCACAGCTTTTATCTGTATGTTCAAAGCATGCAAATCTGGAAATATGACCTTAAAAGGCCCCAACATCATCCAGCCGCATGTATTTATGCCCTATGGTATAGGATAGAAAAACCTCTCATTCCAACATTAACTGTTTAGAAGTAGGATGTATTTTTTTTTTTTTAAACAAAATGTCAGTATCATTAGATATATAGATATACCATCACATTTTAAGTTATGGTGGGTGAAAAAGGCAACAAGAAACCTCTACCGTTGGCATATAGCCAATAAAGAATATCACTTGTGAGCACATTTACATGTCTTAGACAGGTCTGCAACCCTGTCTTTCACCATTATCCTCAGCATACAGTGCTTCCACTGCAGCAAGGGATTCTGGGAAATTACATGCAAATGAGCACACTGTGTCACCCTTTGCCTGAAAACCATTTTTACATGGAAGCCTTATAAGCTCATGCTCGCTGTTATATATATATATATACAGTATATTAATTAATTACTTAATTTATTTTTTCCCTTTACTGTGTGGATCAATACAATCCACACACTGATAAGTAATTAGCTAAGTTGCCAATCGATTTGTTCTCCTGTGATCGATCGGCGAAGATTCGGCTCGGGGGTTCACTAGATGGCTGGCAGTGCAGCAGAAGAGGACCAAAGATGCAAAGTTCTGTGTGTAAGATCATGTGACCAGGCAGTCACTAGATACAATTGGTGCACTGCTAGAGAGAGGGCGGGGTTCAAAAAGGGGTGTGCCAGAGCCTGTTTCAGAAGAGGAAGGGTATGTGACTTTGTAAATGGTTGCTATAGAAACAAAGAATGCTTGTTACATTTTAATACATTAAAAATGTCCTTCAGAGTTTTTTTTTTTTTTTTTTTAAACTACAAGTATTTTCTCATAGTACAGAATTAAAAAAAAAAAAAACACACATGTAGAATATTGCTTGGTCTGCAGCTTTAAATGTATTATTATTTTTTTTTACATAGGATTGAAGCAGGGGTTCTCCGGAGCTGAGCCCCATTCATTTCAGCTCCAGGGACCCCCTACTTACCTCCAAAGGGGGTGCCGGTATCTTCTGCAAGATTAAAGCTCCCGTGTAACGTGGCCCCAATAGGAAGCCGCATTGGATGATTGCATAGCGAACAGACAAACAACTTTTCCAAAATATATATAGTGTGTAACCCCTCTTTATTTAACCTCAGATTATATGGCCTATCACTGAAGTGGGAGCCTGTGTCCTGTGGGTTACTGTTTAATTCTTATAGTGTGTGGTACATGTTGTGTGAGACAGTAGTGACTAGGCACAACACAGTGGTAATGAATTATAACAAGCTTTATATACTCATAGCTATAATTTGTGATGTTACATATCTCATATGAATCAGTACGGTGACTCTTAATCTCAGAATCACTCCATACACATATATACTTAAACAAACTATACCAACAGTGCAAACACTACACAAACAAATAATAACTTTTATCTCTGTCCGGCCTCCCAATCATGGGGTACTGGCCTGTAGATCCTGGTGTGCTAGCACAATCTTTGGAGCTCATAAACAGGGTGTTGCAGGCCCGGTGCTTCCAAAGATCAAACTGTGATGGCAATATAACTGCAGCTTTGTGAGTTATCTCACCCACTCCAACCTGGAGTCATTCCGGCAAAACTGTGCTCCCTAATCTCTCTCTGCAGTAGCCTCGGCCTGCCTGCTTCCCTCTGCACTGTCAGGTCCTGGTCTCTGCTGGGCCGTGCTGCATGCACAGGTCGAGTGGGGCAACTCTCTATCTCTCTCTGTAGTACCCTCTCATTTAGGCCTCGTCCATGGTGCTGCAGAGCAGGTACTCACGCTCGCGCTGGCCGCGATGAAACACATTGCTGCAATGTGTGTGGCCAGCATGAGCGCTGGCGCGTCACGTAAGCGGCTCGCCCAATGAGGGCGAACCAGCTCCGTGATGCCATGACCGCGCCCCCCGACAACCCCCCCTCCTGCGTGCGCACTTAGCCGGCCACAAATTGACATCACCGCGCACGAGCGCCAGTGCGCTCGCTTCCTGCCTGGCCACAGCTTTAGGGGTCCTGCATTGACTCTCTGTGCGCACCCTCCTGCACACCCTCACTCCCTCAGCTCCCTTTCCAACTGTCACCAACTGTCACTCCACTGGCTAAGCACAGTCACATGGTCCAGTGGAATGTAATTCTTAAAGCTGATAGCAGACACTGGGGCAATTAAAGAATTAATTAGTTGAAATAAGTGCAAAATAGAAAATGAGTGAAAATGCATTAAACCAATGATATATAGTCCATGTGATGGAAAGGTCCAGGAATTATCATTGAATCCAATGTGATAAGGGCAATGGCAGATCCCTCAGCTCCTGAAGGGCTGATCCACAGCCAAGAAAGATCTAGAAATAGAAGCAAGAGAGAAGCACGTGCCGCATAACATAATCCAGTATAACATTTAAAGTGCTAATAAAAAACCTCCGAAATAGATACACTGACAAACACAGTGAGGGATTGAGAGATAAGATCGCCCGATGTGCAGCAGATATCTGTCCTCTCACGGGATCACCAATGCTCACGCCCAGCTGGATCAGCCACCCACGAGGACCTCCAGGCACCCAATCGGATGATCTTGAATGTGGATCAGTGGCCCCCAGCGGGAGGGGAATATGGACCGGCACACAATTGCTACTAAAACACTGTAGCAGGTATTGCAGCAAACAAAGTTCCTCCGAGTTCAGTAACTCTCACTAGCGTGTATGTCATCACGCTGTTTAAGAGGTTGTGTATATATTATACAATCCGACACATTTTAGTTAGTATATCCACTGTTGCACTTACAATAGATCTGCAGGTGAGGGACTCCTAGCAGTTCCCAGAATCTCCGTGACTTCCTTTGGCGCCCGAGCTCTTAGCCGCGCTGCTCCCACTATTTGGAATAATCTGCCCCGTACAGTTCGAGAGTCCCCTCTCTAAGAATCTACACACAGGCCTAAGACCTGCCTGCTTACCCAGGCGTTTAATTAATGACCCGCAACCTGACCGGTATTTAATCGCCACAGCACCGTCCCATCCTGTATTGTATCTTTCCTTGTGTTTGGTCTCGTTTATAAAATTAAATGTTTTCTTCTTTTTCTCTTTCTGTAATTGTGAAGCATTTTGAGTCCCATTGGGAGAAAAGCGCTATATGGATAAAGTTATTATTATGTACTTTGTGCATTTTGATAATTTACTTATAAAATGCAAATTACATCCTGTTAGTGTAATATAATTGCTATCATCATTATATATATATATATATATATATATATATATATATATATATATATATATATCAAATGGAAATATTACTGTATGCTCATTTGCATGTCTTAGACAGGTCTGCAACCCCGCCTTTCATCCTTATCACCCGGCACACAGCATTACCACTGCAGCAAGGGATTCTGGGAAATGACATGCAAATGAGCGCACAGTGCCACCTTTTGCTTCAATATATATATATATATATATATATATATATATATATATATATATATTATATATATATATGCAAATATAACTGTATGCTCATCTGCATGTCTTAGGCAGGTCTGCAACCCCGCCTTTCCCCAGCATGTGTATGGTATCTTCATATGTATATATGTAGTGGTATACCATAGACCCATAATATCACAATGCCTGGAAAAGAGTAAGGTCAAATGAAAGTGTGTTAAAACATCTTGTGAGTGCAAATCAAACTGGGGAATTATTTGTCGTCATGATGTCATTATATTGTCCAGAACATACAAAGAATAAATACTAGGAGTAATAACGGATTCAATTCTGCTATAAAGGCGTCCTGTTGCAATTTGGCAGCAGCCCAAGCAGCTGATTAAGCAAGATGTTCCGTCCCCTGAGATTGCAGAGGTGTGGGAGTTTGGGGAAGTGTAAAAATTGTCAGAGGTCTCCCCGTGCGAAATCATGGGAGCGGAAAATGCAGACTTTGTTGTGTTAATGTATGCATGCTTTAATCCAGGGGTGGGCAACTCCAACCTCAAGGGAGACGAACAAATCAGGTTTTTAAGGATATCTCTGCTTCAGCACAGGTGGCTCAATTAGTCCCAGCTTCAGCACAGGGGGCTCAGTCTTTTGACTGAGCCGCCTGTGCTGAAACAACGATGAGGGGGAGGTCAACCTACCAGAGACTCTCACATCCACCACCAGTTTAAGTTCTTTCAAATCTAAGGCTGTCTCACATTTTGATCTGGTCTGTAACTGTTATATACGCCCATAATATATATTATCTTTAACTGCGCACGCAATGTCTTGTATATAATGCATACCCTGCGCATTATGTAACTGTATTTGTAACCATGTATTATTTGTCTTAACTCTGTGCCCAGGACATACTTGAAAACGAGAGGTAACTCTCAATGTATTACTTCCTGGTAAAATATTTTAAAAATAAATAATAAAAAAATAAAATTAATTTATCAAGGTCCTCAGCTGAAACTGGTGACACCGCACCAGATTTACCAAAGAAGAAAATCCCTGTGATTTTAACGGGAATGTTCTTTCTTGATACATTTGGTGTTCGTTCCCTGCCCCAGTTTGGCAGCCATGAGATGTGAACAATGACCCAATGAAGAATTTTCTTTTTTAGGGGTATTTAGGGGGTCTGTGTATGGACCCAAAAGGGGGGCAATTCTGGGGTCATAAATCAGCGCCATATCACCTCATTTCTTTGTAAGCGGTAGGATTGCTCTTTGTCCATCTGGCGCAGCCTGGTACGCGCCCGAACGTCACGATAGTTGTCTTGATATTCAGGCTGTCGGGAGAGAGCTCTCGTCATCTTCCATTCACTTGAACTAGGTTGAGGAAGAGTTACGGGCAAAGTAATGGCGTATATACTATTGGGTTAACAACACATTGTATAAGATGTAATCAGCCTCATGCTGCAGACACCCAAAAGGTTGAAACGGCTGTCTGTGAGCGGGGTTGCTGGGCTGTCTGTGAGCGGGGTTGCTGGCTCTGCACTTCATTACCCCAGGCAGTGCTGAAAAGCGGTGTAATGCGGCAGGCGTACGCTTATGTTAAAATGGATAAGAAGCAAAAGGTGACACACCGTGAGTGCTCATTTGCAAGTCATTGCCCAGAATCCCTGGCTGCAGTGGAAACACAGTATTCAACGAGATAAAGGGGAAAGGCAGGGTCGTGGACCTGTCTGAGACGTGAATATGCTCATATTTGTATTTGCTGTACATTGTATGGCTGGGGGTTTTTGTCACTTTTTTTTTTACTCACCCTAAGTTACTTTGTATAATGTGCTGTGTGCCAAAGTATCTTGCATATTAGTATTACATACTTTGTTGTATGATCCTCAGTATATGGTCTACTTTATGGAGTTATATATACTTCAAGGGCTTCATGTGGGGCTGTTGAGCTTTCAAAAGAGTTGTTCATATACAGTACTACCCACATACAGTATATCCCTGCTTCAGCACAGGTGGCTCAATCAATCCCAGCTTCAGCACAGGTGGCTCAATCAGAGGCGCAGTCTTTGATTGAGCCACCTGTGCTGAAGCAGAGATATCCTGAAAACCTGACCTGTTAGGGAAGGTTTGAGCCCCCTGAGTTAAGTCATGAATGAATACCTTGGCTTTCAGTACAGTGGGCTGAGCTGAGGTAGTAGCCAACTGATAATAATACTGCCCCTGAACAGGTGAACCCAACTCAAATCTCAGTTTCAGCTTCCCTTGTGACCTTGGACCAGCAACTGTAGCCATCTTTGCCCCCAAAATTAGGTAGTAAGCTCTTCAGTGCTGGGGCACAGTAAGTTCTGTCAACGACATATACATCTTGCGAAAGGTCCCAGTGGGACCGAAATGTTGTCAATAAATGTTTCTTTTTTGCATACTGTATAGTCCTTTTTCTGTATCTTTTTGGACAGTATGCACCCTCCCTTTAGCTTTATATTTTATTTTGTGCGTGCTCTTTTTGATTTACTTTATATATATATATATATATATATATATATATATATATATATATATATACTATTTATTGCTAATTGTTATTAAGTAGGACATGGTTAGCATATCATATACCATAGTACATACAGCATAGGTAAAATTCTCATCACGGTAAGGATTTCCCAAAATTCACAGTATTAGAGCCAAATGATTGCCCTTTTATGACGTTTTCCTACATTTTAGCACTCACTGTTTAGCAAATTCAATATGCATGTCATTACCCAGAATCCTTTGCTGCAGTGGCAACATGGTATGCTGGGCGATTAGGCAGTAATTCTTCTATTTCTTAAGCCTCAGGTTAAAAAAATCTTTACAAATTTTATTGTTTTGGTTAAAAATTGAAACTAATAATTCCGTTGCGTGCTAAGCGTGTCTTTGGTTAGCGTCGGATCCAGTTGCTCTGCAGGTTCCCCCCCGAAGGTCTGGTAATCGTTTTTAGCTGTGCATCGACTGTGGGCCCGGCCTCATGCGAACAATCAATCTCTTGTTACTGATTGCAGCCCTAAGACAGCAGAGGAAATGGGAAACAGGGTAATCATGTCAGAAATATTGAGTGCAATCTAAAGAGATGATAACAAACATCTGTTTTATACAATGCACATAATATTGGTAATTACACGTGAAACTTGCAAACACTTTTTAGCCGGCCATCTGATGGGAGAGATCCATCATGTCGACAGGACATTGTGCCGGATTTGAATAGTGTCCAACAATTAAGCAGCCACCTGTGAATGATTGTCGGTAACAATTAAATACGTCCCGCGGGACCCGCAATAAAATAAGACGGTGTATTTAATGCGCTTAGCACCATTTCAAAGCTTTTACACCAAGGGTGGGCAACTCCAGTCCTCAAGGGCCACCCACAGGTCAGGTTTGCAGGATATCCCTGCTTCAGCACAGGTGGCTCAATCAGTGGCTCAGGCGAAGGACTGCACCACCTGTGCTGAAGCTGGGATATCCTGAAAACCTGACCTGTTGGGGGGGGGGGGGGAGGGTAGTGGGCTTGAGGACTGGATTTGAGCTCCCCTGACATTGAAGCACGGATCTTCCGCAGCTGAACCCCATTCATTTCAGCTCCGGGGACCCCCTGCTTCCGGAGATACTTACCTCCGTGGTAGGTGCCTGTAGCCGCTCCGGCTGAGCAAGCTGGGCTTTAAAGTTTAAAGCTCCCGCGTCACACGAGCCAATAGGAAGCCGCACCTGATGACATCACAGCTTCCTATTGGCCCGCAGGGCCCGGGAGATTTGAAACGCCGCCATTAAGTGATCCCTGGTAGCTGAAAGGAGCAGCTGCCGGCACCTTCTACGGAGGTAAGTATCTTCGGAAGCAGGGGGGCAGAAATGAATGGGGACCCCCTGCTTCAATTCGATGTTTGCCCCGTGTTAAATGTCCTTAAAAACAAGTACAACAACCTGCAGAAAAAGTCATTGTAAAGGGAGAAGTAGCTAATGTGTAGGAAATGGTCTAAGTGCTCAGTGGTGGAGCTGACAGATCTCTTATAACAACATTTCGAACAAGGGGGGAAGCTGTTCTTGCTTGAATTGCAAACAAAAGGGGCCATGTAGATGGCAGACGATAGGGAGCGTGGATGGGCAGGACACAGTGCAGCCGGGGTTGCATTGTGAGCACAATAGGAAGCCGGAGGTGAAGCGCAGCCAGTTAAAACATGTCTGCAGTGACATGGGCTGCGGCAGGCAAGGTGATGCTTGAGCATACAATGGGACCTGTGCAGACACAGAGGGACAGAAGAGCCCTACAGTCAAGAGAGCGCAGGAAAGGAAAACAGTGTCACTGGCTGCCTGCTAATTACAGGGAACAGGTGACTGCTTGTACACAGAAGCCCAGGCAGGTAAATAAGACGTGATAAGGTAGAGTAAGAGTTAGCTCCTACGCTGTCCCAGTGTTTTACACCCAGTATTTCAAACACAGGTGTGTTGCTGTTATTATATATATAAAGCAGACAGTAGCCGTGTTAGTCCAGTTGCGATAGTGCAGAATAAATTAGTTCTTCAGTCTTCGGTGATACCTTTTTTATTGGACTAACAATTTATGTCATAGGACAAGCTTTCGAGAGTTCTCCTCTCTTCTTCAGGTCTTGACCTAATACTGAAGAACATATATATATATATATATATATATATATGTATATGTATATGTATATATATATACATATATATATATATATATATATATATTCATTCACTTTTTTTACCCACCATAACTTAACTAAGTGTGGTGAAACCTATCCCGAGCTTCATTTGGCAAAGCCAATATAACCAGCCTGACACTGATGAGACCCATTAAGGTTGAAACGGCTGTCTGTGGGTGGGTTTACTGGCTATGCATCTTAACCAAGGCTGTGCTCAAAAGCCGTAAAATGAAGCAAGCATAAGCTTATAGGGGCCCATGTCATATGGTTTTGAAGCAAAAGGTGGCACTGTGTGCTCATTTGCATATAATTTCCCAGAATCCCTAGCTGCAGTGGAAGCAATGTGTGCTGTGTGACAATGGTGAAAGGCAGGGTTACAGACCTGTCTAAGACATGTAAATGAGCACACAGTGATATATATATATATCAAATGGAAATATTACTGTATGCCCATTTGTATATATATATATATATATATATATATATATATATATATATATATATATATTACGGTATATATATAATGCAAAAAGCCCCAAAGGATGTGTCACTCCAAATTCCTGATAGCTGAGTTAATCTAAGGAGACGTGCAAAATGTAAAAATCTTGTATACAGCTACATGCAGATGTTGGTCCATTAAAACTACCACCACACACACACCATGTGCAGGAAAAGAGGGAGCCGTTTCGTTCTTCATCATAGCTTATATATTTCTCACTCAATCTCCATGAAAATTTGCACAATTGTAGATCTGTTATGTAGATTAACACTGTATAAAATCTTTCAAAACTAGCCTGTCTCCCATTTTACATACAGTACACCTAAAATCATATACAGGCATACCCCGCATTAACATACGCAATGGGACTGGAGCATGTATGTAAAGCGAAAATGTACTTAAAGTGAAGCACTACCCTTTCCCCACTTATGGATGCATGTACTGTACTGCAATCGTTATATACGTGCATAACTGATGTAAATAACACATGTGTAACACGCTCTATAGTCTCCCTGCTTGTGCACAGCTTCGGTACAAGTAGGGAGCCGGTATTGCTGTTCAGGACGTGCTGACAGGCGCATGCGTGAGTTGGCGTTTGCCTATTGGGCGATATGTACTTACTCGCGAGTGTACTTAAAGTGAGTGTACTTAAAGCGGGGTATGCCTGTATTATCTTTAACTGTTCATGAAATATCTTTAAATATTATACATAACCCTCTTCATTTAATGTAACCATGTATTTGTCATCATAATTCTGTGCCCAGGACATACGTGAAAACGAGAGGTAACTCTCAATGTATTACTTCCTGGTAAAACATTTTATAAATAAATAAGTATAAGAAGCACAGTGTAGACAATTGGCTGATGTTAGCTAAATTGATGTCGCTGTATTATGTCAACAAGTGCCAGGTACACTGCGGGAGGTTAATGTTTATTAAATGGGAAATAGGCGTTTTTTCCTTTGTAGCTCGTAAATGTGTTAAACTGCTGTAATCTAACCTGAAACACTAAGATTATTATCAAGTTTGAGTTCAAAGTGTGTGTTCAAAATGTCCTCCTTCTGAAACGCGCGCCCGAAGACGAGAACACCGCTGGCTGATTGCAGGATGGACACCGCGCTGATCTTGCTGCTCCTGCTCCTGAGTGAATGAGTTTTTCCGTCCTCCCAGCGACCGTCCTTTATCAGGAAACATTTTATGTCAGTGTTTTGGACGCTAATTCTTGCTCCGTCTCCAGCGCTTTATAACGCGCTTATCTTTTTAACTAAACAAACATTGTGTAGCTATGCACTTGATGAGGTCATAACGCCGTCACCAATTCCAAACAATATTTATTAGATCATCAAATAATTCTTAAATGTAAAAATGTACTGTGACAGACCTAGAATTGCTCAAAGTTCCATGAAAATTGAGTGATTTTTCTGCAAGATATGCCGAAAAATAAAAGGGGTCCCATTTTTCTGAACACAGTGTGTGTGTGTATATATATATATATATATATATATATATATATATATATATATATATATATATACACACATGCGAAAGGCCATGTCTATACATACTGCACTATATGAATACACACACAGCTGTCTCTTACACATATAAATGTACAATTTAATTCTATCCCTACATACCAATAGGGACTACATAGTATCCACACACATTAATAGTAATGCAACACAATCTTACATTTGTACAAAATATATTGTTTATAAATATATATTTACACACATACACATACACACACACACACACACACACAAACACACACACATATAATCTAACATCACTAACATTCAGGGACCATTTAACACCATAAGTCATAAATCGCATACTACACAGGGGGGAGGGATAGGTTTCAGTCACAGATAACATTCCAGGCTGTTTTAACGTAAAACCTCTCTTTCTTTATCCATTGTAACATCGCCCGAAGAAGAGATCAGTGTATCTCGAAACCTCGCACAAATATAAGCATTTTGTTAGCCACAGAACGGTATTGTCTATTCATGTTTGATTTTTTTATATATACTGTATATATATATAGACTGCACGTCTAATAAATGCACATTTACTCCTACTAGGTCAGTAAGTCTCCCAATCAATATACCACTTAGATTGTTAGCACTTCTGGGCTGGATCTCCCTTTAGCCTTATGTTGTACATTGTTGAAGCTATACGACTAAAATCATACATACATGGGCCATGCTATAAAAACGTAACAGTATTGAGCTGAGATGTGGGATCCTGTTTAAAACATTAGAGGCAATCCAAGCAGCACTTGAACATTTCTTGTTTCTGTTTTAATATACGCAGCCTCTGATTACCTTTAGGGCAACCTAATTACCTAAGCTACCGATCGATTAGTTCTTCCATGATCGATCAGCAAAGATCCCGCTTCCCAGGGTTCATTAAATGGCTGCCTTTAAGTTTCAATCAATCCTTCAGTCACTGTAACTCAGCAGCTACAATGTATTCTTATATTACTAAGGTAACATTATCTGTTGTTACAGTTTGCAGCTCAAACTGCTGGGAACATTGGCAACAAATGATCACAAACAGGAAAGTGTTACAAAGATCTTGCACTGCTGGGGAGGTGGGATAAATCCTGCTACAGAAATCAAACAACGCTCAGTATATTAAAACTCATTAAAATGGCATTAAGAGACGAATAAGAAAAAAATAAAGTAGTAAATATTACCTAATACTACAGCACTGATCTATTTAATAAAACACACACGTAGGATATTGCTGCGATTGCTCCTTGTTCCGCTCTCCCACTTTTAAACATTTCTACTAAAGAAAAGGGGGTCTTACACCAAATGTCAGTATCACATGTTCCTTGACCCAAAGTACAAAGGAAACACGTAGAGAAGCCAGTTGCAGCAATAAGCGGTGGAACTGGACGGTAACTCGTTTTCCCGTTCTGCAAAACACAAGGACAAGACATGTGATACAAACTTTCCAGTGTTCCTTCGCGGTGAACGGCCCGGCTGACGCCGCTGTGCGTTCTATTAACACCACATGTTAGACTTTTATATTCTTAGTAATGCATGACCTTGTGCATTTCTCTGCCATATCCCACTGGCACCAGCACAGCACATGTGAAACGGAAGAAGAGCTTTCAGGCGTGTGCATTTCCTCGCCTCGGATAACACGTGTGAAGGGCCCCGGGCCAAGTTCTTTTGCCCAAGAACCTTCTCATTCTTTTGGGCTGCGCGTTTGGTGAGGCGGCAACTGTCCGCTTATCAGTTCTGGCTGTGGCGGCACTACGGGAGACGGAAAGGGATCTTGGTCGCGACCAAGTCGCCGCCGGCATCTGGCCGCAGAGGGACCCTCCGCCGCAGCCGCTCTGCCGCCGCCGGCCGCTTCTACTATAAGGTAAGTTTTAGGGTAGGGGGTTAACTTGAGGGGTTTTAGCGGTTAGGGTATGTGGGTAACTTAAGTGGTTAATGTTTTGAAGGTAGGGGTTAGGGGTAGTATTATGAGTTAAGATTAGGGGATTTTAGGGTAAGGGCTTAGCTTGGAGACTTACCGTGGCGGTGAAGTGGCCGGTGGCTGAGTGTCCCTGCGGCGAGGTGACTTGCGACTAAACACCGGCGGAGATTTGGTCTTGGCAAAACGTCCGCAACCAAAAGCCCTAGACTGATAGGAGAGTGGTTACCATCACAGGAAACTGACACTGAAGGTTCAATAAAGAATCCGGTGCCTCTTCCTTCTCGTACCGGTAAGCGCGCCGATGGGACCGTTTACCCGGGTCCCTCAAATCCGTTTCCTGTCCAATCTTCTTCAACGCTTCGACTGTTTCTTACTTGAAACGTTTGTAACTGTAACTTGTAATGTCTACATTATTTTGCTCCGGGACATACCTGAAAGCGCGTTGCAGGCAGTCTGGCAGATAAGATGTTAATTAATACCGCACTACATGAAGATGCATGTACATTGTTACCATCACAACCACATTTTAGATTGCTGAGACATTACTGCTGTAAATTAGAAGGCCGTTTTATTAGCCTTGGCGTGGGTGTAATATCTTGTTTTTACGGCTTGGACAGGGAAATGCATCTCCAATAATACTGTGAGCTGTTCTTACAGGGAACAGGAGTTCCAGCAAAGGAGAGAATTACTTATAATGGTTTCTGCCAAGCTCTGTTTCCCCGGGGGAGTCTGCCTGCGCCTTCCTGCTATTCAGAAAACATGGCGGCTTTTTTACAATGTGTCTGTAAGGCGGAACAACCCAGAGGCGACCATTCTCCTGCAGTGTCCTAGGCAAAGCACATTCTTAGAGCAGCGTTCCACATGGGCAGGAACGAATGTAACCCCGCCCGCCAAAATAGCCACCTGTACTATATAATAGTGCTGAGTATTATTTATTTACTTTCATCTCCAAGAGTAATGCATAGCCAATTATGGCCCCATGTAGCTCCATATGCTCATACCCTTCCCAGGTCTGCCTTGTTCCACACCCCAGGGTTTCTATGTTGGTACTTAACTTGAGGAATGTTTTAAAGGGGCAATCCCTCCTAGGATAGGACCCAAGGGAACTCATTCCAGTGACATATTTAAGGGCTCCCACCTGGTAATTAATATAATTTTTACCCAACTCTGACACATTTTTTTTAAGTGATATTTGGGAGGAGAATGATTTCCTCTGGCTGCTCCCTTGTGTGTGATGTCACTGTGTGATCAGCGAGTGCTTGTACAGTCCCCCTCCCCACGTCCTCTTATCTTTATGGGTTCTCTGATAAGGACAGGGGGGGAATAATGAAAACACTTGACTGACAAACACTCCCCCATTTAAGAAATCCCCCCCCCTAAGAAATTCAACTTGTACCCAACTTCCCACCAAAATGAAAGCAGCCAAACCTTTGCTATTAGCACTGTTAGATTTATTTAGGGAAGCCAAGTTGGACTGCAACATTTGTGTTTTCTGGCAGACTACGTGGAATTGCACCTTTTAAGACTGTGGCTATCAGACGGATCTGCAACACAGCTGAATAATATGCCTGGGTATTATGTTAAATTGCAGCACGTAAATATTCCGGATGAAAGATCTCGGACAGAAAACGCTGCTTTGAACCTCTTTCAAAAAATGTGTTGCCAGCTACAGTAATCTGTTCTTTTGCAAACCAGGGAGAAAATGTAATTGTGACATTTTTTTTGGGGGGGTGGGGGGGTTGGGGGGTTAATCCAAACAAGCGTTCACATGTGCGCAGCAGAGGGAACAGCCCAGCACAAGCTTTCCCCAAATGTGTTTAACAAACAGAAGACCGGCGTGGCATTCATCCTATCATAGGCGAGTGCAGAGATATATACATAACCTAAATCTTTTTATCATCACATTACAAGAGATTACATTCTTTTGACAATGATATACGACATGTTAGTATAAAACTGAATTTTTTTTTTCTCCAAAGCGTGTAATTCATTACAATTTCCACATGTTTCAGGTTTTCTCCGCGCAGTTTCCTCGCCGCCTTCTGAGCCTCGCACACGTTCGGGGGCGGTGGGGGGGAGGGAGGGGGGAAGAAAGAAGAAATAGATTAAACATAGGACAAATCACTTTTGGCTTCGACATTTCGCCGGGGTCGTTGCTCCGCTGGTATTGCTGGCGCTGCGGCCGCGGTAATAATAGGTAGCATGTTTGAGATTGCCTGTGAAATGGCTTTATCGCGATCCTCCTGTGTGCTCACCAATCAGAAAGGCCAGGTTTGATACATCTTGTCACAAACATTTCACCAGCCCGTTCAGCGAGAGTGTTCCCAGGTATACAATCAAGTTGCAACTTCATTCTTTTAAAGGGGTGGGCAACGCTAGTCCTCAAGGGCCACCAACAGGCCTGGTTTTCAGGATATCCCTGCTTCAGCACAGGTGGCTCAGTCTTCGACTGAGCCACTGATTGAGCCACCTGTGCTGAAGCAGAGACTGATTGAGCCACCTGTGCTGAAGCAGGGCCATCCTGAAAACCTGACCTGTTTGGTGGCCCTTGAGGACTGGTGATGCCCACCCCTGTTTTAAATCATTTTCTGTTCCTTTGCTGACCTCATTGGCAGTGAGCCAGCTAACATACCATAAAGTTAACCCCTTTGTGGTCAGAGAAGTCAGCGCAGCCATGTTCTTCTGGCAGGAAAGGGTGAAGGTTTTTTTATTTGATTTATTTTTGATTACAGAATTGAAGCAGGGGGTCTCCAGAGCGAAACCCCATTCATTTCAGCTCCGGGGACCCCCTGTTTCCAGGGATACTTAGCACCATAGGGGGTGTCGGTCTCTCTGCAGTCACAGAAACTGTATGGCTAACATAATGGCGGCGATTAAATGCCAGGGAGAATGTGACGTCATCTGGTGCGGCTTCCTATAGGCCAGCGTGACTGGGACATTCAAACTGAAAAGAGGTACCAGCCCCCCCTACGGAGGTAAGTATCTCTGGAAACCGGGGGTCCCAGACCTAAAATTAACACAGTTCCGGAGACCCCCAGCTTGAAATAATTTTTTTTTTTTTAAATGAAACTCGTATTCCTGCTTTAATAGCGAAATAACAGTGCAGGGGTTTACTGAAATGATGGAGCCATACTTAAAGCAACAATTCCCCCTACTCTAAATATTTGTACTTTTTACAGAATAATAACTGGAGGGTCTCATGGAGGTAAACGGCACCGTCGTACCCTTTTATGCCCTGGTGTATCCTTTGGGAAATAAATATGGCGGCCATCCAAGCCTCACTCCCATGGGCCAATAGGATGCCGGAATGTCACTGGAACATTCCATCGCCGCTTCCTATTGGACGACGTTAGCAGCCATTTTTTTTTTTTTTTTACATTTTACTTTCATTTCACCGGCACATAAAAAGCGAAATATCTCGGGGGCCGCGGGTTCCCCGGTGCGGGGAATAGCACGGTTCAGCTCCAGGGGGTCTGCTGAGTCTGATTCTTTAAAACCATATTACACCCGGGAGTGGGGGGCGGTGGGGGGGGGGGGATTTAATTGCAGGTTTTCAAAAACGAAGTTACTGAAACATTCTAAAAATAGATGAAAACGGCCATAAACACTCCTGAGAAAGCAGAAGACAAGTCAATGCCCCTTATAACTCTAAATCTACAATACGGACACAATGTATTAAATATAAGATTCCCCCCCCCCCCTCCCCAAGGAGTAGTCTATAGCTCTTCCAAATAACGCACAAGGCCTATCTCTGAATTTAGGACACATGATCCCGCTGAAGAAGTATTGATTGGCACAACTTAATTGCATTGTATTTTGACGTAATAAGGCACCTGGGAGTTGAGATACCAGTTACTGTACACCACTGGTGGCCAACTCGAGTCCTCAAGAGGCACCACCAGGTCTGCTTGTTCACCTTTCCTGTCTCACCCTCAAATACTTTCTGGGCAAGCTACCCAGCTACCTGAACAAGCTCCTCACCCCTACCACACGCAGCACCTATCACCTGAGATCAGACTCCAAAAGACTATTCATGGTCCCAAGGCTCAACAAAGTATCCGGACGTTCCTCCTTCTCCTTCCGTGCACCCCAAAACTGGAACAACCTACCAGAGACTCTCACATCCACCACCAGCTTAAGTTCTTTCAAATCTAAGGCTGTCTCACATTTTAATCTGGTCTGTAACTGTTTCATACGCTCATAATATATATTTTCTCTAACTGTGCATGCAATGTCTTGTATATAATGTATACCTTGTTCATTTATGTAACTGTACTTGTAACCATGTATTATTTTGTTTTACTCTGTGCCCAGGACATACTTGAAAACGAGAGGTAACTCTCAATGTATTACTTCCTGGTAAAATATTTTATAAATAAATAAATATACGTGATATATATAAGAGAACACTCACTGCTATAAATAAATAAATATCCCTGCTTCAGCACAGGTGGCTCAGTCAGCCCCTGCTTCAGCACAGGTGGCTCCGTCAGTTGCAGCTTCGGCACAGGTGGTTCAATCAGATTGAGCCACCTGTGCTGAAGCAGGGATATCCTGAAAACCTGGCCTGTTGGTGGCCCTTGAGGACTGGAGTTGGCCGTTGCCGCTGTACATCCTAACATAACCTGCTAACCTAACTCCTGCCTCTTCCTAACCCTTCTAGGGCTGCTAAACTATGCACGTTAGGCCACAGCAGCACTGCAGCAGCCAAACATGTGTACAATATTAACCCTTCACTGCCAGGGGCGTCCTAATTGAACGCGTTACAGGCCCGTCTGAAACCAAATACAGATCCAGGCACTCCGCACTGTTGATCTGTTTGCGACTGATCGCTACGGTTCTGTTTGTTTCACCGCGATACTTTTCAATACCGTCCTAATCCCTTTCAGCCAGCTGTCACCGCTGTTTTTTTTTCTCCAACGTGATACATAACACGCCAATGGCGCAGTCTCCCGGTCCATCTGGACGCTGGCGTGTGTGGGATGAAAATAAAGCTGGAATACTCCTGCCAACTTGGCTGCTGGGAAGTTGGGAATTTGCATGCGAGATGTGGAGGGGATTTAAAGGGGGGAAAAATACAGTCATTTAAAACGGCTATTTTCCGTTAGTGCATTTTTCTGTTTCACTCTGAAAGACTGGACATATTGTTGCATTTGCTTTGTATTCGAAGCTGATAGAATTGGCTGTGTTACATGGTAGAAAAGTGTGGATAAAAGGACAACCTGAAAAACTAGGGACAGGTAACTTGACCAGGAGAGCCGCATGGAGAGGAGGAGAGGGGAGGGATAGGGCGCTTATGGGGCATCAGACTGTGATGTACCTCCCCTCTGCAAATCCTCCCCCAAAAGCTTCCCGCCCACCCCCATTTAGGTTCAGCTGGAGGAGAAGTGGGGTGTTGATGTTTATTGTAATATATATCTCAAATAAAAAGATCACTTGTGAGCACGTTCTCATGTCTTAGACAGGTCTGCATTCCTGCCTTTCACCATTATCACCTAGCATACAGTGCTTCCACTGCAGCAAGGGATTCTGGGAAATTACATGCAAATGAGCACACTGTGCCACATTTTGCCTGAAATCCATTTTAGCATGGAACCCTTATAAGCTAATGCTCGTCGTTCACACAGCTTTTAAGCACAGCATGGGATTAGATGCAAAGCCAGTGAAACCACTCACAGACATGTTTCGACCTTTTGGGTCTCATCAGTGTGAGGTTGATTGTACTGGCTCTGCAATTTTTAATCTGGATAGCTGTATATAAGTTATGGTGGGTGAAAAAGGCAACAAAAACCATCCACCGTATAGCATATAGCAAATAAAAAGCATTTTTAATGCAATAGGCTGATGGAAGCAAATAGATACTATGTAGCACAAGGCTAGTTCAATCCTGACTGAGGATATTGATAGAAAAGTGTCAGTGCGTAACCAGTCCAGTGGTAGGAATAGAAAGCACTTGCAGGGAGAAATGGGTATAGGAACAATCTCGAGGTAGCTGATCCTGGAAGGTGTACACATTAACCCGTCCGCTAAGCCCCTCAGATATACAGCAGAGAGGCCAGAATGAGCTGATCCAGGAAAAGCACAATGTATTCTTTATCTTCGTTCACCACCCGGAAGGTACCGGATCCCAACGATGTTAGTAAGCATATAACCACACCTCACGGTTATCCTCCCCGCAGCATAGCTCTCAATTTCCCCGCCAGTAGAAGTGAATATGCGCGCTTCTTCCAGCCTCCAAACAGCCCCAGCCAAGCGAATCCTCTCACAGCGGATCGGCGATCACATGACGTAAGCCCTACGCGTTTTTCCGCAATTGATCGGACATTTTATGAAATCTTTAATATACACATTTTTATACATTGTATTTTATTATATGTTTATTGCTTCCTATGTCCAAATTGTCATATCATTGATATAGGGACTGTTTTTCTCTGTTTTTTATTAAGCTTGTCCATATTGACATTTACTACTAGAGGTTCGCACTCTTTTTTTGTTTTAAATATATATATATATATATATTAATTAAAAAAAAGAAGAAGAAAAAGAAAGACAAAGTTATGGTAAAGGTTTGGAGGTGTTATGAGAGTTGTCACAACCGGAGGTTGGGGACTGGTCAGTTCTGCCGAGGTGGTGAAATGGGGAGATTGGTGAGGTGTCCAACAAGAGGCTCTCCTTGGGTCAGGGGCAAGTGTGGCGGGCCTCAGGGTGTGACCTGAATTCGGCAAGACTTTTCACTATTGAGTTTCCGCGTGTCTTTAATGTTTGAGTTTACGTATAACTTTATAAATACCGTACACCAAAACTCCACCCCGTGGTTACAGTTCAAGATTACGAGCGGTGTGAATCTATCCTGTTTGCTTTCAGTTTTTTCACAAAACAGAAAATAAGTCGCTCTCTGAGTAAAAGGTTTAGGTCACGGAGCTGACACAACGTGATACATTTTTAACGTTTTTGCCAATGGCAAATGGACAAAAGTTGCAGAGAATGAGCTAAATTATCACACACCTCTACTAATTACAGGGCCCATGGTAAGCTAGAAGGAAATCAGATAAGATGATGTTGTTGAGCTCCACTTACTGCACGTGTCCCTTCTCTTATTGCTAACGTGCTAGCTCTGGGCTACAGAAAATCAGTGAAATCAGACAGAAACCACAAAGTCTGGCATATAGCAGGATACCAGGGGCAGGCAGACACGGGCTGACTTTACCATGGCAGGATCTCGCTATTATTTACGTATCATTCCATTTGCTTACATGAAACTTAAAACCATGACAGCCCCTCCTAAATGAGGTCCAATTAGCCAGAAGTGGTCCGCTTTCTTCCCCTTCGCCCCTTGCATTTAGTAAACGCGAATAATCCTGGCTACTGTTAGGCATTCTCCTGCACGTCAGATAAACTGGATGCCGACCACAGGATCAATGCGGGGCCTGTTTGTTTTTCCAAAGTGGCAATTTTCAAGGAGTTGAAATAGTTGTTAAAAGGAGAGTACAAAAATATAAACCACAAAGGGGCCTCTTTCACCTTCTTCATCAAAGGCAAGTTGTTTTGAAAGAGAGCCCCACACCCACCCCCAAAAAAAATCCATTCCAAAGTAGGCTTCCCGAAAACGCTCTGAACGTGGATTTGATCCCATAACCACTAGTCTGCACCTGCTGATATCACCAGAGGTGTCCTGTACATATGACGTAGGCCGACTGACTTACCAAATGTGACCAACTCATGGCTTCTGCATCAGAAATGTAAATCAGCAGTTTATGTCTTGACAGATTTTATTATATATATTACTTTACCATCCAGCAGGACAGCAGAACAGCAAAGAGAGGCAGCACTCAGAGGTAAGGCACCAAAATAATGTATTGAAACGGACACAAAAATTCGACGTTTCGATCCCCAGAGGGCTCTTCTTCCTGGGGCTGTGCCCATATACACAGCAAGAAAGAAGCGCAAACTGCCATAGTGAAGCACGTAACAAAAGTGTATTTGTAATGAATAAAAACAGCAGATGTGCCCTTACAGAGGGTATATAAAATTAGAGTTTATCGTGAACCGCGGATGGTGTCCGTCACTGGGCTGCCCAGAGTGTCTCTGTCGCTCACATCTAGTGTTCGGGCTGTCTTCGCGTCTGCTGACCACCCGGCAGCTAGCGTCACAGTGGCGGAACCGGAAGTGACGAGTTTACCCGATGCCTGGGGAAAGTCTTGGGAGCACTGGGAGGTCTCGTCTCACGCTACCTACGATTGAAACAACTAAGGCACAACACCACTCCTACGCGTTTCATGGCAGTATCCACTTCGTTAGGGGGTAGTGATGCTGTGCTAATGTCTGCATTTTATATGCCAAGACTTCTTGTCATACTGTAGGTTACATACAGACGCAACTCTAGTCCTTGGCACCGGGAAATCTGTCTGCAGCCCTGAGGGGAGTCATTTAAAAGTTACCACACAGTCACGATTGTCAGATGAAAATGCACTGCAGTTATTCATTGGAACTGGGAAGTGGGGATTAGTAATTAGCAGAACGTATCAAACATTTGGGTGGCTCTATAGAATTACAGGTGACTTGAGATATAAAGTCTCCTAAATGTTAGCTGCTCTTTCCCATGAAAATGTTTATTGAGAAAATATTGGAGGGGGGGGGGTACAAAATAATAAGAGGGGAAAGGGAGTAGGGTAAAGGGGAGGTACATAATGTCAAACTATAATTAGTTAGAGGATATGGGGAGGGGATTAAAGGAGGATCACCATAAATACAATCCACATATATACATTTACAGCTGAACAACAACACTCTTGGTAAATATAATTATCCAGCCTACATTACAAAGCTACACTCTCTGCTTTGTGTCGGGTCATGGAAGTAATGTTGTCTGGTCGAATGTTGGGTATTTGTGGTTTTCAAGCCAAAGATTCCACGTTCTGGTGAAACTGTGTCCTTTAGCCACACTGAGAGCTTCTCCAGGTTCATGATATGCCATATTTTTTCGTTTATTTAACGTTATTTAACGTTGGTACTGGGGCACGCCATGCAGCTGCCACCACACATCTAGTGGCCGAAACAATATGGTTTATTAAATCTGACGTTGTTTGGTTTCCTATGGAAGAGAGCTACCCAGGGAGAAGGGGCTATTGTTCTTTCTAGCGTCTTTCTTATGAGACCAAAGACTTGCCCCAGAGATACTCAATCCTCGAGCATTCCCACCACATGTGATATAATGTGCCAATCTGGTCACAGCCCCAGAAGCAGTTTGGAGAGTATTGTTTCTGATATTTATAGACCTTGGCTGGCATCTGATACCATCTATATCATACCTCACACCTGGAACAACCTACCAGAGACTCTCTCAGCCGCCACCAGTCTAAGTTCTTTCAAAACTAAAGCGGTCTCACATTCTAATCTGGTTTGTAACTGTTACATACTGTACGCCCATAATATATATTATCCCTTACTGTTCATGCAATGTCTTGTATATAATGTATAACCCTGCTCACCTAATGTAACTATGTATTTGTATCCATGTATTTGTCATCTTAACTCTGTGCCCAGGACATACGTGAAAACGAGAGGTAACTCTCAATGTATTACTTCCTGGTAACACATTTTATAAATAAATAGTCTATATAGTTTCTTGTAACTGTTTTCTTTTATTAAGGTGTTGATGGATATATTGGAGATGTTACCCCAGATCTCTGCCCAATCTTGTAGTTCTAGTTGTTCCCCTATGTCCTCCTCCCATTTTCTAATGTGGTGTCTTTTGATATGTCTCGTGCATGGGAGTACGGCCAGGTAGAGGGAGGATATGACCTGTTTTCTCTAGTGGATTAGAACTACACGTTCTCTCAAATGGCGTGCTTTAGTGAAGGGGGCGCCTTGAATATTGATTTGAGAGGAAATGTTGGATCTGTGCAAATCTCAGGAATTCCTTATCGGGTATTTGGCAGGATTCTTTTAAACTTGCAATGGACCTTACTCCGGAGCCGGTCATGAGGTCCTTTGCTCTAGTGAAGTTGTTTTTGGCCCACCATGAGAATGGCTTGCTCTTATAGCCTCAGGGGACGCCAGGGTGGCCTATTATCGGTAGCATGCCTGAGTAGCCCCCTGTTAGTACTCTGTCTAGATCCACTTTGTCCCAGATTTTTAAGGAGTGAGCTGTTTTCGGTAAGGCCAGAGGCAATTGTACTCTTGTTTTGTTTTTCGTAGCGACATAATTATGGTCATATCTAACGGGTTTGTAAAATTATTTTCTATTTCTACCCACCTGACGGTAGAGTGCAACGAATGCCAGGATGCCAGCTGTGCTACCTGTGCAACGTAGTAATACGACTGCAGACATGGGACAGCTAGTCCTCCTTCTGCCAGGGGGGACCAGTATGCTTCGGTTGATTCTCGGACACTTTCCCTTCCATATAAAAGAGTGCATGTTTTTTGTAGGTTTTCTATATCTTTGGCTTCAACCAGTATGTGTAATGTTCTATATAAGTAAAGACTATTTGGAAGGAGGGTCATTTTTAAGACATTAATTCTACCCAGCCTTGAGATGGAGTATCTGGACCATGTTTACAGGCTTGTTTAGAATTTTTGGATAATATATGGATAGTTTACCTGGTATAAAGAAGCAAAGGGTTTTGGAGATTTTGACTCCGAGATACAGTATGTTATGGTTTCATTCTTGCATTTAAAGTTAAAATTTGAAGTTGTTCGTCTGACTGAGTCAGCTGGGAGGTTTATATTTAAAGCTTGGGATGTGCTTGTATTCATCTTAAATCCGGATATTGTCTCAAAGTGTTCCAGTGTCAGGTGCAGATTGGACAGTGAGGTATGGGGCTTGGTCAGGGTCAGGCGAATATCATCTGCAAATAGACTGAGTTTATATTCAAGCGTAGCCTGATGCCTGTAATGTCCGGGTTGTTGCGAATCGTGGCTGCCAAGGGTTCATTGGGTAGGGTAAATAACAATGGGGATAGGGGGCAGCCCTCTCTAGTTCACTTTTTTTTATGGGGAATTGATCCAAAATATGTCCTGCATTCTTTATATATGCCCTGGAAGATTTATAGAGCAGTCTGACCCAGTTGTTAAAGTTACCTCTGAATCTGAATGCTCTCAATACCAAGAATAGGTAAATTAACTGCTCTTTTAATTCTCTTTAACTATGACTAAGCATAGTTCAGGTGATGAAAGGTCCATATGGGACCTGAAACGTTGTCTTTCCTCTGTTCTTGGTTGTCACATTAAATGGAGAATTTCATTATGAACATGTGAGTAGAGCTCTACTTTGTATCTCTGTCTTAGGGGAGACCTGCACTTTGAAGTAATTGTTTGTCTACGTTGTGTTGGTTGCACTCGCAGAATTCTCCTCGCCTGAAATTATTTCTTTGCACTTTGGAATTGTACCATTTTGAAATAAGAAATACTATTACTGAAGTCATCTGTACAGTACTGTATGTCCGTTTGGATTATTTTAGTTTATATGGTTAGGTTTTAATATTGAGTTTCACTTGCATCTGATTTGACCTCCCACTGCATTGCAATATATTGTAGGCGCCGCTGGCAGCAAAGAGATCGATCTGTTATTTTCATTTCCAATGTGCAAAAAGAAGTCTGACTTTTACTGAAGTTGCCTGTCTCTTTTTATATCACAAGAAGACTACTGTTGGATGAAGAGGTTCTGACTGGCAGATGTTTTTTCGAAGATCTTCCAACAGCAACAAGCTGTTTGCAAATGAGAATTTGATAAAAATTCCGCATAATGGTCCTTATGTGGGAATAGCAGTCTGGGGGGAGACTGTTAGAGATGCAATCTACAATGACTGAGTCTGTAGAGGCTACAAGGGAATGTAATTTACAGTTGGACTTCTCTTGAAAGTAGAGCTCAGGAGACAAACAGAAAGCCATCCAGAATACAACATCAAATATTCATGAGACCATGAAGTTCCGCCATGTTTAAGGGCTGTGTTGGGGAACTGTAACCGAAATACTTTAGAAGCTCTTACAAAAATATCTTCACCATATCACTCCACAATGCAGCAAACAATGCATTTCTTTGTGGGTTTATACACCATTTCTAAACTGCAAAAGAAGCCGGGCAGGGGATAGTTTACCTTTTCATGTCAGGAATTAATTGCACCAAGAAAGATATATGACAATTTGTATACATGTAAGACACAAAGAAAAGAAAAAAAGTATGGTTTACCCAAATTAAGACAAGTTAAACTGAGACTGAGTAAATAAAGAAAGTGAGGAAAACAGGATGAAGTGGTAATTACTCTATTCATGGCTGGAATCTTAAGAAATACTCACAAGAGTTAAAGAAAAAAAAAACAACTGACTCCCAGAAGCGTCAGTCGCAGTAACTCCAGTGTGGCTGAAATATCACATTCAGTCCCTGAGATTCCTGACCGAGATGAATATATGGTAGTGAAACCACAGTTCAAGTGAGTCAGCATCATGGGAAATGTTGGTCAACTGATACCAACTTCCCGCTCTTAGAAAAACCCAGGCAGAAAAGTCCCACATACTGTTCTTCATACTTCAATTAAATCTGTGACTCTGGCCAGCTTGAAATTGCTAAATTAGGCTCTTGCAATAGCAGATTTCATAATATAAACATCTGGGTGAGAGACAGTAATTCTTAGTCCTATAATTTACTCCCTCGGTCCCACGGCTATTCTGTGGAGACCAATGCTCAGTAGTTATCCATGATGGTTTGAGAAAGGTCCCTAATAGCACAGTGAATGGTTAGGTGGATAAAGAATTCCAGTCAGTCTGCCATGTGTTCCACATGGAGTTGGCTTATTATCTCACCATTCAGGATATGAGCAAAATAGGTTAAATACAGACCTTCTGATGCCAAAGCTTCAAGCCCATAATGGAGGATATTTTAATCTGCATAAACTCTCTGTGATGTTTCACAGGCCTGGGTCATAGTCACTGATGGAAGTAAATCTGTAGCTTTTATTAGTAGAGTTATGGAGACCTGCAGAGAACTCCAACATTCTCAGACACAGAAAAGGTATATATACATGCTATACATAGGATATTGTAGGAGTGGATACGGTACTGGTTTACAAAGAAGGGTGGGTCACTGTGTCGGTCATTTCTTCTGTGCAGTAACAAAGGAGGGAGAGGGAGGAGGGGGTATAATACCTTTTATTGGACCAACAAGTAGTTAATATGTTACAAGGAGGAAGCTACCTAGCAACAGCCCTGCTCTCTCCCTGCTCGTGGAAATCCCGCGGCCCCCCAAGCCGGTCAGGTCACTATGTCCAGAGAGGTAATACCGGACACATACATTGTCCAGTATTACCTCTAATTGTTGACTGGACAGTGTCCAAATACAGGTCAGACCGGTTCAACAATGAACACCTGGCAACCCTACCTGTGATCGATCAGGAAAGTCCCAGGGCACGCAATATGGCTGCCTATTTCAAAAGAGGAAGTGCTGTGCTTTGATAAAATGGTTGCTTAGACAATCCAAAGAAGCTTACTACATCCAAACTCATTTAAAGGGCATACAGAGTGGGGAGGGAAAATGCAGTAAGTATCTAATATTACACGACTGATTTATTTTTTAAAAATCACATAGGATTTTGAATGTACTGCTGCTATTAATGCACACACACACGCCTTTGTATAAAGCACAGCACCGGAAATATCACACGGCGTAATATAGGCCAAGATCAGAGATCCCCTCAAATATTCTTCAGCGTTTAATCAGTCTGGGGAAGTAGGGGAACTAAGCAAAACTATCACAGGAATTATTGCTTGAGAAACAAAAAAGCAACAATGATTGAATCTGTTTGCTGCAGAATGGAACCTTCAGCTGCAATCTCTTTCCCCATACTAAAGATCTTTAAAGCCCAGCTGGTTAACATTAGTGTGGCGGTATATTAATAATACGGCCGTCCTTATTATGGTGCCCGTGAATTTTCCCAAGTGTGCGGCGAACCACAAGGCATCCCAGAAGCACCGGAAGATCGGGAATATGAGGTTCCCGCTGTGAACGGTTTTCTGTGTAGTCGTCTGCTGTGTAGTTGAAGAGGAAATGCATTTTTAGACAGATCGTTAGGCGGATACCGCAGTGCGATATTCAAATAGGAGCTGAATAAAAAAAAATGCAACGTTTAACCCCTTACCTGCTACAGAGGCCTGCAACACGCAGGGTAAAGGGGCCAATTTGCGGTTTCTGAGATGGACTCACATGCCACACTTACATAGTTTAGCGAGTGTGGTATATTTTCTACTGCACATGCAGAGAGCCTCACCAACGGGTCAGGTTTTCAGGGTATCCCAGCTTCAGCATAGGTGGCTCAATCAGTAGCTCAGTCACTCAGCCACTGATTGAGCCATCTGTGCTGAATCAGGCTGTTTAACTGAGCCACTGGTTGATCTACCTGTGCTGATGCTGGGATATTCTTAAAACCTGGCCTGTTGGAGGACTGGAGTTGAACAACCCTGATCTATAGAATGGTGACAGAAGAAACTGCAAAACCTCAGCGCTGACTCTCCGAGTGTGAGTTAGACAGCCCTACCTACCAATGATTATTATAAACAAAATGTGCAGCAATGAAAATAAAAATACCATGTTGTGAGCACATTCACATGTCTCAGCCAGGTCTGCAAGCCTGCCATTCACCATTATCTCTTAGCATATAGTGCTTCCGCTGCAGCCAGGGTTTCTGGGTAATGACATGCAAAGGAGCACTCACAGTGTATATTAGGAAGGTACACGATGATCTTGATAATCTGCATAAATTCTCAAAAAATATTTAAGGTAATACAGCTAAACCCTGTTATAACGAGGTTCTTGGGGTCCACATAATGCAACAGCGTTATTATGGGGATCGCAAAAAAAAATGGCCACGGCAATCATGTGTGTGTTAGCGGGGAGGCCGCAACTGAAGCAGCTGTGTGATCTACAGGCCTGTGTCGTGAAGCATCCCGGAACCCCTGCTACAACTTAGACCCAAATCTGGGGTCTCTATGGGTGTCCCCCCCTCTCCCAGCACCCTCCTGATGCAGTGCCCCGTGAATCACAGAACCAGGCTCGTGGCGGCCATTCAAGGCCCCGCATTGAGGCAGCCATCTTACCTCCTGGGACCCGCTGCTGGCACGGCATTGGAGTGAAGGAAAGCACTCCTTCCCCGGGGGATCGGACCCCACCGAGGTGCTATGAGAGCTCGGCAGAACCACCCCAGGCAGATGCGATCTCCACCGTTGGAGAAGTGAGAGTTCCATGCACGATCTCACCCGGAGGAGAAGTGAGAGCCCCATTCAGCGTGGGGTGTGTGTTTGTGTGTGTTAGCAATAAAGCTTGGGGGAAAAAAATGTAAAAAAAAAAAATGGGAAATGTTTTAAATTGGGAGCCATGCTCAGCCTGCGTTATAAGCGGATCCGCGTTGTAGCGGATCATGCTATAACGGAGTTGAGCTGTATAAATATCAGACCGTCAGTACTATCCAAAAAATGCCAAACAACACATATTTTGGTCTTATATACATTAGACATAGCACTGACTTATTCCAGCTCTGAGGAAGCAAACTATATAAAGTAATATCACTGAACTGAATTTAAGTTCTCTTGTTGTTTTTTTGTTGTTACAATATTTGAAAAATCACATCTTTTTTTGAAAGAGACATTTACTTCACGTGAAATTAATACTGATGTTTTGTAAGCACGGATAGCAGCATTTTCAGTAGACAGGTGCAAATGTCTTCAGAAGGGCTTCACACATTTATGTTTTTTCCCAAATTTTCAGGAAACAACTTTTTTTTTGCCATAGGGAACTTTTTTGAAAATGAGCAAAAATTCCCCCCAAATTCCCCAATTTAGCTATTTTTTTCAGCAATTTTATTATAATTTTTTCATTTCGTCAGAATTTCACAACAATGTCAGTATAGAAAGGGACAATGCAAACTGACTTTAAATACTTTTGCCGCAGTTTTCCAGTGCGGACACGCACAGATTGTAAGCTCTTCGGAGCAGGGACTCCTTTTCCTAATGTTACTGTCATGTCTGAAGCGCTTATTCCCATTATGTGTTAGATTATTATCTCACGTGTATTACTGCTGTGGCGCGCTGTGTACCAGGATGGCGCTATATAAAGAATGATTTACATACATACACGAGGGGTATAATTCCCCAAATATTGGCAAATCTTTAACAAATTATCAGGAGAGACGAATAAAAAAGTAGATATACAAAATAATAAATAAACAACTCACCCATCCTATTAAAAAGGATAGTTTTATTTATTACAAATAATACCGGATAATATTTCTACAGTGAAAAGTGCGACACACCCAAAACTCCCACTGGATGTGTCGCGGGCTCGCAGTCACACAGGCATGATGGGGGTGTCAGAATAAACAGAATGCATTCCTTGTAGCAGGCGTCGCATGAATACCCCCCCCCCCCCGACCACTCCCTCACGTCACCTCCATGCTCTGCACCCAAAGTGCTGGTTATAAATGGCTCCACAGAGCAGTGGCAATTTCACGGTTCACCAGGCACAATCACTCTGCATTTTCTTGTGATAATCAAGCTATTAGCAGACAATGAGCAGCAGATTGTATCTTTCCATCCTACATTACTGCCTCTGTGTCCAGTGAACAAAAGTACATGCATCCATCCAATTGTATCGCTGTGGGGTCCCTCTTTACCGTTTCTGGAGCTGTTGGCTGCAAGAAGTTGTCTCACTCTGTCTGGTGGGACAAAGGAGGGCTCACTTTTCCCGCTGCCAAAAAATGTTAGGTGCATAGCTGCAAGGTTACCTAATGGTATGAACACATTCCATCTCTCCCTCTGCACATAGCTACCTGCTGCCTTTATTAATAGTGCTGTCTCCTTGTCAAAACTTAGGTGTTAAAGACAAACTTGAAGCCAAGTTTTTTGCACCCAGGAAAATATTGAACTCTTTCTTGAAAATCTGTCTTTATTTGTACAGAGCCATCCATGTACACCTCGCTTGACAGCGGTAACAGTCGCAACCAAGTAACAAGGGTGTAATACACAATGCGCAATGGCAATAAGCGTTTCAAACACAAAAGTAAACATTAGCCAAAGGAGCCCCTGCCGCAAGGAGCTTACAATCTAACAATACGAAACAAGAAAATTCTGCATGAATAATAACTTTATTTCATATACTGTAAGTGCTCCCAATGGGACTTAAAGCGCGTCGGAATCACAGTACAGCGCGCGGTACGCAGCACATAGGAATGTTACACACACAGTCCCTGCCCCGCAAAGCTTACAGTCTGATTTTGGTGCCTGAGGCACAGGGAGATAAAGTGACTTGCCCAAGGTCACGAGCTGACGCTGGGATCTGACGCTGGGATCTGACGCCGGGATCTGACGCCGGGATCTGACGCCGGGATCTGACGCCAGGATCTGACGCCGGGATCTGACGCCGGGATCTGACACCTTATGACAGCGCGATATGACACTGGGTTCCCCTGGTGTCGTTGTTTCCAGAATCAGCGCCTTTCCTCTCTGAGCCGCTCCGTCAGCCCCAGAGATAGACACATTAGTAAGAAAAGCTCCTTACTGGAAGCAAATTTTAAAAATCAGTCCCAGATATCAACCTGTATTGAAGTTGATAGAAAGTAAAAGTGCTCACCCATGTAACACACCCTCCTGTAGTGAATCATTTATTTACCCAAAATATAAACTTGAGCTGTACGTATTTTGGGGGAAATACATTTCTATATGAACGAAAATCGACGCATAGATTTATTTGATAAACATACATAAAACATTTTGGGGTGCTAGGACCATCTCTTTCTATTATTTTTTGCTACATGATAGAACAAGACTTGTGAGCGTTCCAAGACATTTGGTCGGAACTGTTACGTGGCGCGACCAATTCACTGTCGCATTTTTTACCATTACCAGTCTGCTTTTCACCCACTTAGTAACTCCCTTTGGTTCATGTCACACACATTCATGTGTTAAATATTCATTCTGTCGTTGTATTTATTCTTATATATTTATTTATATTTTTTTACTATTTGTGTATATTCTTTTTAGCCTTCCACAATTGTTCAAATTGTTTTCATTTTTACATAGGGCCATTTATTCTTCCCATATTTCGGGTTAACTATTTTCAGGGTCCTTTTGATCAGCGCACCATTCTTTTTCTCTTTCTTTACACTGTCGCATTTAGCTGCCACGCACCTCGCCATGGAGACACCTCGCCGCCACCGTTTCACCACCAAGATAAACCCCTAACCTTACCCATTACCCTAAAAAAAAAACTAATCTTAACCCCTCATACTAACACTACCCCCTACCCTAAAAACCTCAACCCTTTACCATAAAAACCCCTAATGTTAACCCCTAATACTACTAATACTTACCCTAAACCCCCCTTAATATACTTACCTTATTAACAAAAAGTCCGGCGGCTTGGTGTCGAGGAGCAGCTGCAGCGGGGGGTCCCCCAGCGACCACTCCCCTGAAATGAATTGCATTTGTATATATTAATACCGCTGCAAAATGTGGAGCTAGTACAGTAGGAGAATTCTATCCATTAACTGGGTGGGTGGAAAAATCCATACCTGGTGGTAACGGCTGGCAGAGATACAGCCCTCGCTTTCCGCGCTGTAACCTCACACAGTTAATATATTGCTGCATTTTTATGAAAAGTCTAGTCAACCAGAGAACAGCAATCATTCCCCACATAGAAAGGAATATTTATGCTTTTTAATAAGTTGTGTGCATGCCTAATTAGTTTCGTCATCAACACCCACAGGCTGGTTAAATTCTTTACAAAGGTTGGAGTTCCCTCTCTGCAGCCACTGAAGCAGCAAGGGCTAGGTAATGAGACAGCTCATCTCTGTATATGTACACAGACGCATATACATATATGTATATATTGTGACAGAAACCAGGGGATGGTAATAAATTCCGTATATAGGGCTCCCAGGATACTAGACAGTTTCTATCCTGTTTGGCCTGGGAGTGCAGCCTTATAATACATACACTCCATCCCACAGTTTGGCAAGCGCTGGAACTGAGGGATGAGAGATCCAGACCAGAGTTTGTCTGCTGCCTGATTTCTGTCACCTGTCATGCTAATTAGGAATCAGGTATGAAAGACTGATTTCCTGTTTGCTCTGGTCTCCCCACAAGAGCCAGGAGGCTGGAAGGCTGCTGAACTACAGAGGGGAGAAGCCTCTTCCCCAAACAGGTTCAATCTTTCTGTTCATTTGTGTAAGACTGCAAAAGTACCGTGTTTTGATGTTGGAAGTGGAAAAGCCACTTCCAACCCTGAGTCAGGGATATCTAAGTTAAGTTATCGCTCAGGTGAGCAGCTTTTGTTTTGATCTGTTTTCTGTTGTATGCACTGTGGCAGTCTCAGTGCCTGGGACTGAATAAACCAGGCATAGCCTGTTTAAAGGAACAGTACGTGACGCCTCATCATTTAACCTACCCTAAAAGACCGTATTCTAAACAGTCCCGGACAAACGACGGAGCCCCGGAGTAAGCCGTTTGTCACATATGGTGGAGAATGCGGGCAGAGCACTAGGGGGTCTGCGGGTTGAAGAATTTTGAAAAAAAAAAAAAAAAAAAAAAGTTTTTTTCATCCTCTGCAAACAAGATGGAAGACGTGGTGGGTGCGCTGGTACGCAATGTCGCTGCCCAGAAAGACGCGAATGAAACCCAGCAACAGCTGTTAATAGCCCAGCAAGAAACTAATGCAAACCAGCAGCAGACGAATGCAGCCCAGCAACAGCTGCTAATAGCCCAGCAAGAGATTAATGCCAACCAGCAACAGGCGAATGCCAACCAGCAACAGGCGAATGCAAACCAGCAACAGACGAATGAAGCCCTGCAAAACGCGAATGCAAACCAGCAAGAGACAAACCGCTTGCTGAGAGAGGAGCAACAGCGGTTCGCTCAGGGCTTACAGCAGGAACTCGAGATCCTGAGGGGGACTATCAGTAACCTTTCACTGGCAGCGGCAGCCCCAGTACCGAAAATGACCAGGGCAAGCCACTACCTTCAGAAGATGGGACCCTCGGATGATGTGGAAGCCTATCTTCTCACGTTTGAACGCACGGCACAGAGAGAGGGATGGCCAGAAGCTGAGTGGGCTGGTCTAATCGCACCCTTCCTAAGCGGCGAACCCCAGAAGGCTTACTTTGATCTAGAGCCAGCCGAAGCTAACGTCTATGCAAAATTGAAGTTCGAGATCCTCGCCCGCCTCGGCGTAACCACGGCTGTTCGCGCCCAAAGGTTTCACGCATGGTCCTTCACGATGGATAAAGCCACCCGAAGCCAGATGTATGACCTCATCCACCTCGCCCGGAAGTGGCTACAACCCGAGATAAACTCAGCCAGCCACATCGTGGAACGGTTGGTCATGGACCAGTTCTTGAGGAAACTTCCCTCTGCCTTACGCCGTTGGGTCAGTCGGAGTGACCCCCACAATGCGGATGAGCTTGTGGCCCTCGTAGAAAGGTACAATGCAGCAGAAGAGCACCCGCAACCCACAGTCGTGGAGCAACCCCACTACCCGAGGTTCCAGGACTCTTCCAGAGACGGTAAAAGGGTACCGGGGTTAAGGGGCGCTGAAGAGCGGCGACCACCTTCACGCAGCACCAGCAACAGTGGTTCGCACACTAAGGGCAATAGCCAACATGGGGAGCCGGGAAAAGGCTCTAAGTGGGACACAGACTATGTACCTAAATGTGTAAATTGTCATGAGAGGGGCCACACAGCAAAAATCTGCCCACTAAATGATGAGCCCATGCAATGCAACAGCGTGGAACCTTATTCGCTGTTGTCCCAATGTATGGGCCCTAGCCCAGAGGACCCCTTGAATAACCATCTGTGGGCATTTGTAAAGGTTAATGGTAAGAGGGTTCGGGCACTTCTTGACTCTGGGAGCATGGTCACACTAGTGTCCGAATACCTCTTGCCCATTAAGAAGAAACAGGGAAACAGTTCACAAAGAGTGGCAATTTGTTGTATACATGGGGATAATCATGAATATTCCACTGTTGATGTTTTTTTTGAAACAGAGTTTGGTTCTTTAGATTTCAAGGTGGGTATTGTACCCAAACTGGCACATGATGTGTTAATAGGGACCGACTTTCCCCATTTTCTAAAAATGTGGTCCCCCGCTCAGAATAGCGCCCAGAGTTCAATAGCGGACCATAACGAAGTATTAGAAGAAACAAATCCTTTCCCTTTTTCAGAAATGGAGGTTGACGAGGGCCCAAATAAGAAGGGGGAAAAGGAGGAGTGCTGTAAAATTCCCTTCCCCATCACTACTTTGGTAGGGAATACCCCAAATCAAGATGTTGAGCAGACACTTACCACCCCAGAACCGGATAAGACCCTCGCTGACCTAGAGGTCAGTCCTGGGAGTTTTAAGAAGGCCCAGTGGGAGGACCCCACATTAGCGGTAGCAAGGGGAAATATACGGGACCAGAATAGTACTCCTGGCCAACCAGATAGGTCACTTGCTTACCCCTACTTCGAGGTAGAGAACGACCTAGTATATCGGGTTGATAAAAGGAAATCAGTTACAACTAAACAATTGTTGGTACCACGGACATTCCGTAACGTAGTATTACACCTCGCACATAGTCATCCATTGGGGGGACACCTAGGGGTGGAAAAGACAAAAGAAAAGGTTCTCCGAAGCTTCTATTGGCCTGGGGTTCTGGCAGAAATTACGAATTATTGTTCCTCATGCCCAGAATGTCAGATCACCGCCCCGTTCAAGGCGTACCGCAGCCCATTGGTACCCCTTCCCATAATAGAGGTACCATTTGACCGGATTGCTATGGATCTAGTAGGACCCCTAATAAAGTCTGCTAGGGGACATCAGCATATATTGATAATATTAGATTATGCCACCCGATATCCGGAGGCAGTTCCCCTACGTAGCACCTCAGCTAAAAACATAGCAAAAGAGTTAGTAGTTCTGTTTTCCCGGGTCGGGATTCCTAAAGAGATTCTATCTGACCAGGGAACACCATTTATGTCCCAAGTAACGAAAGAGCTATGTAAACTCCTAAAAATCAAGCATCTCAGAACCTCAGTCTATCATCCACAAACAGATGGTTTAGTGGAAAGGTTCAATAAAACCTTAAAGAGCATGTTACGGCGGGCGGTTGATAAAGATGGGAAAAACTGGGATTGTTTGTTACCATACCTGTTATTTGCCATTAGGGAAGTTCCCCAATCATCCACTGGCTTCTCCCCGTTTGAACTATTGTATGGCCGACACCCAAGGGGCTTACTGGATATAGCCAAAGAGACTTGGGAACACGAGGTTACCCCTTACAGAAGTGTAATAGAGCATGTTGCCCAGATGCAGGACCGCATTGCTGCAGTCCTACCCATAGTGAGGGAACACATGGAGAAAGCTCAAGAAGCACAGAGGAATACATATAATAAGGGTGCTAGGGTCAGAATTTTTTCTCCAGGTGATAGGGTACTAGTTCTGGTTCCCACCGTGGAGAGTAAATTCCTTGCTAAATGGCATGGGCCATATGAGGTCTTGGAAAGAGTGGGAGAAGTAAATTATAAGGTAAGACAGCCAGGTAGGAGGAAACCTGAGCAAATTTACCATATAAACCTACTCAAGCCCTGGAAAGATAGAGAAGTATTGTTAACCCTAGTACCCCCAGGTCCGTCAGAGAATCAAGAAACTGACCCAGAGGTTAGCATAGCTGAAACCCTGTCTGTTCATCAGAAACGAGAGGTTCAGAATTTAGTGAAAAGAAACAAAGAAATCTTCTCTATACGGCCAGGTAGAACTAGCGTAATTGAACATGACCTAGTCTCTGAACCGGGGGTCCGAGTTAACCTTAAACCGTACCGAATCCCAGAGGCCAAAAGAAAGGCTATAAGTTTAGAGGTTAAAAAAATGCTAAAACTAGGTGTAATTGAGGAATCCCAAAGTGGGTGGAACAGCCCTATAGTCTTAGTCCCAAAGCCAGATGGTACAACAAGGTTTTGTAATGACTACCGGAAACTAAACGCGGTGTCAAAATTTGATACTTATCCTATGCCCAGGGTAGATGAACTTGTAGAGAGACTGGGCAAAGCCCGATATCTCACAACCCTAGACCTAACAAAAGGGTACTGGCAGGTTCCCCTCACAGAAAGGGCAAAAGAAAAGACAGCCTTCTCAACCCCAGACGGCCTCTTTCAGTATAGGGTGCTGCCTTTTGGCTTACATGGAGCTCCCGCCACATTCCAAAGAATGATGGATAAAATTTTAAAACCACATGCTCGGTATGCTGCCGCCTACCTGGATGATGTGGTAATCCATAGTGAAGATTGGCAATCCCACCTTCCAAAGGTCCAAGCTGTGCTTGACGCAGTCCGGTCTGCTGGACTAACTGCTAACCCCGCTAAATGCACTATTGGTCTGGAGGAGGCCAAGTATCTGGGATATTCTATTGGCAGAGGTTTACTCAAACCCCAAACACTCAAAGTGGAGGCGATACAAAATTGGCCAAGGCCAGTTACAAAAAAACAAGTAAGGACCTTTTTGGGGTTAATTGGGTACTATAGAAGGTTTATTCCCAATTTTGCAACTAAGGCAACCCCACTAACTGACCTCACAAAAGCAAGAGGACCGCTAATGGTAAAGTGGTCCCCCGAAACCGAACAGGCCTTTAGAAGCCTGAAAGAAGCTCTCTGTGCCCAACCAGTGTTGGTCACACCTGACTTCTCCAAAGAGTTCGTAGTCCAAACCGACGCATCTGAGGTAGGGCTGGGGGCGGTACTCTCCCAGGAGTCTCAAGGTGAGGAGCACCCCATCCTTTATTTAAGTAGGAAACTAAATCCCCAGGAGAAAAATTACTCCATAGTAGAGAAAGAGTGTCTCGCAATAAAGTGGGCTGTAGAGACGCTCAAATACTACCTGTTGGGGAGAAAATTCCGGTTGGTCACAGATCATGCACCCCTTACCTGGATGTGTCAAAACAGGGAAAAGAATGCTAGAGTGACCAGGTGGTTCCTAAGCCTACAACCCTTTAAATTTTCTGTGGAACACAGGTCAGGGCACAAACATGGCAATGCTGACGGGTTGTCAAGGATGCACTCCCTAATATCCATGGTCGCTCATCCCTCGAGGTCTGAGCTGGGGGGGAGGATATGTGACAGAAACCAGGGGATGGTAATAAATTCCGTATATAGGGCTCCCAGGATACTAGACAGTTTCTATCCTGTTTGGCCTGGGAGTGCAGCCTTATAATACATACACTCCATCCCACAGTTTGGCAAGCGCTGGAACTGAGGGATGAGAGATCCAGACCAGAGTTTGTCTGCTGCCTGATTTCTGTCACCTGTCATGCTAATTAGGAATCAGGTATGAAAGACTGATTTCCTGTTTGCTCTGGTCTCCCCACAAGAGCCAGGAGGCTGGAAGGCTGCTGAACTACAGAGGGGAGAAGCCTCTTCCCCAAACAGGTTCAATCTTTCTGTTCATTTGTGTAAGACTGCAAAAGTACCGTGTTTTGATGTTGGAAGTGGAAAAGCCACTTCCAACCCTGAGTCAGGGATATCTAAGTTAAGTTATCGCTCAGGTGAGCAGCTTTTGTTTTGATCTGTTTTCTGTTGTATGCACTGTGGCAGTCTCAGTGCCTGGGACTGAATAAACCAGGCATAGCCTGTTTAAAGGAACAGTACGTGACGCCTCATCATTTAACCTACCCTAAAAGACCGTGTTCTAAACAGTCCCGGACAAACGACGGAGCCCCGGAGTAAGCCGTTTGTCACAATATATATATATATACATATATATACATATATATATATATACATATACTGTATATATATATATACATATATATATATATATATATATATATACACACACACACACACACACACACACACACACATGCACATACAAGTGAGAGTAGGCACTCCAGGATTTGGAAAAACAAATAAAGTTTATTGCAAAAGAATGCACGCTTCGGCTCACTTTTTCAAGGCTCCGTAGTGAGCTGAAACGTCGATTCTTTTGTAATAAAATTTATTTGTTTCTCCAAGTCCTGAAGTGCCTGCACTCATGTTTCTATCCCTACCTTTTGCAGTTTTCACCCAAGCAAGTCGCCATTTTTAGTGCAGTGCCACTATATTGTTTATATATATGTAAACCCCCTCTTAAAGAGTTACTAGCAGTGTTAGTGTAGACTAGGTCTGTCCTGGGTTGCTATGGGGATCTATGGGGATCCAGACCTCACACAGTGGTATTTAAGGAGGAGAGATGGTTCTGGAAGGTGAGGTTCCAGGAGGACATAAGGAGAGGAGCCTCGGGGGGGGGGGGGGGGGGGGGAGAGTAGATACCCATGTTCCTAAGGTAATAGAATAGACCAGGCCCCTTACTTTATGTTCTAGACAGGGACATTAACCTTGTCAGTTAGGATGCCTAGAGAAGTCTAAGGGAGTCCAGGATAAGTGCTAAGTAAGAAACATCATGCGTTAGAGGGGCCTCAGTAACGAGGAGTCCAGGATAAGTGCTATGTAAGAAACATCATGTGTTAGAGGGGCCTCAGTAACGAGGAGTCCTGATGCCAGTGGACCAGCTCTAACCGTGGATCCGCAAATACATTCCTCTCAGGCTGAAGTGGCAGTAACCATAACGGCTAAAGGTGTTGGTTACGTATACAGGACCCGCTAGGTTCCCCATTGGGCCTAAATTACTGAAATTCTGAGGAAAGCAGTTCCACAACTATTAGGAGGAGGGACCAGAGTCTTATCACAGTAAAGGAACAAGACATGTACCTTCATTCAAGTGTTAAGCAAGGGCACTGATTGAAGAACAGTATGCATGTATGTCTGATGGAAAATACAGTGCAATGTGTCAATATATGAATGAGCGATCCCTGTGTTTGGGGACATGAATAAATGACACTTTTGCTATAAAAGTTCCTTGTGCCCATTATTATACATCCAGCTACCTCATTGCCCAGCCGCCTGAATTCCAGCACCCTGAGTCACGGTAACCCATGTGGAGTAGCCATATACACACCACCCCGATGTAACTTCCATAGGAAGCCGGGCAGGGAGTGTTACATATATATATATATATATATATATATATATATATATATATATATATATATATATAACTGGAAATAACTTTTATTTATGTGGCTCCCACAAAAGACTCAAAACAAGCCCATCTTACTCCGATATATATATATATATATGTGTGTATTTTGTATGTGTATTCCGGTATTACCTCTCTGGACATGTATGTGTATACTGGTATTACCTCTCTGGGCGTGTATGTGTATACCGGTATTACCTCTCTGGGAGTGTATGTGTATGCTGGTATTACCTCTCTGGACATGTATGTGTATACCGGTATTACCCCTCTGGGTGTGTATGTGTATACCGGTATTACCTCTCTGGACATGTATGTGTATACCGGTATTACCTCTCTGGGCGTGTATGTGTATACCGGTATTACCTCTCTGGGCGTGTATGTATATACCGGTATTACCTCTCTGGGTGTGTACATGTATACCGGTATTACCTCTCTGGGTGTGTATGTGTATACCGGTATTACCTCTCTGGGCGTGTATGTGTATACTGGTATTACCTCTCTGGGCGTGTATGTGTATACCGGTATTACCTCTCTGGGCGTGTATGTGTATACCGGTATTACCTCTCTGGACATGTTTGTGTATACTGGTATTACCTCTCTGGACATAATGACCTGTCTAGCTTCGGGGGGCCGTGGGATTTCCCCATAGCAGGTAGAGAGCAGGGCTGTTGCTAGGGAGCTGGGCAGCTTCCTCCATCCTGATTGGCTGCATGACCCAGCAGCAGCCAATCAGGATGAGGCGTCCGGAGACTGGGGTTGGGGCCATGGAGAGGAGGAAACAGCATGGAGTGGAGAGCGGTGAGGTGTGCGTGTCGAGCTCGTCGCACCTTTCACCATTGTGTGCAGTATCTGGCAACCCTCTTTACAGATTAAATGAATAAGCTTTTAATAATACAATATACCACTCATCTGAAGAAAAGACCACATTTAGTTTTATGATCCCAGTAATACAGATATTTAATGTTGTCCAGGATCATGTGCATTAAGAAATTTGCCCCACAACAAACTGTTCATGCAATATTTGAAAGCTTTGCATAATTGTCAAAGTTGCCTTGCAGTAATAGAGGTACTGGAAGGGTACCCTGAAAAGCATATACAAGGAGAGCACAGACACCCACAGTTACAATCATGCCAACTTAAGTGATATTTTAATTTCAATCTCACAAACACTGGGATAAGCCATTTCAATGATCCATATTCAAAAGCAGAGGTCACCAATAAACTTTAAGAGACAAGGCCAAATTAGTTCAAGTTGACCTTAGCATCTCGGACAATTTAAGTGGTTGGGTGTTCATGTTTCATTAATGCACAGAGAGCACTAATTTATGTTTGTGGATCTTATCCCTGTCTGTGTTTTTATTGCTTTGTCAGTTCAGCATCAATGGTGCAGAAGTCTCGCAATGCTCGACACCGGCAGAAAAGCTTGTGTAATGTTCAAGAAAGAAAAGGCATATCAAGTAACAAATACCTTCGAATCATAGTCACCAGAGGAAAGTGACAGGCATCGTTAATTAAGAGTGCCAACATAATTTACTGCAAGTAATTAAATAAAACTGCAGGTTGTAAAGCCTTGTGAATTTCACTCTCATACCTAGTCATCAGCAGCAGAATATAAAGTGCTTGCTGTAACCCTGATTGGACACAGGTTGCCTATCAAGTCTTGAGATGTCTTTTTAACTCCTGTTTTTTTTTAAAATTAAGTAAATGATGGTTTCCAGCACTCAGTGTGAATCTTAACTCTAAACTCTATAAGGAGACTCAGAAAATGAAAGAAAAATAATAATTGTATACAATGTCTTTTATATACACAACGTACGTGGGAACAGTGATACCATACAGGGCTGTGATGGAAGTTGATATGCGCCGAATAAACAAGAAAAAGAATAATACTTATCCGGAGCTCTTATCCAGGGTATGCACGCTGGGGGAAAAACAGGACTGGCATAAAATGCTATGGTGTCGTACGTTAGCCCAAAAACATAGAAACGATGTGCAAAAAGTGAACAGTACAAAACAAAAATTGGGAAAGGCACACAAACAAAGAACAGAACAAAAGATAAATATTAAAGAAAAATAGATTAAGGGGGCGGCACATTTCGGAGATTACCCCTTCTTCAGGTCCGTTCCCACCAGTTAAAAGCAACTGCAGTACTTTCTTTTTTGAAGAGTATATTTATTTCTAAAAGGTTTTACCAGGAAGTAATACACTGAGAGTTATCTCTTGTTTTCAAGTATGTCCTGGGCACAGAGTTATAATAACAACACATAATAATAATATGTTCTTATATAGTGTTGCTAGTTTTACAGAGACATTTTGCAGGCACAGGTCCCTGCCTCGTGGAGCTTACAATCTATTTTTTGACGCCTGAGGGAGATAAAGTGACTTGCCCAAGGACACAAGGAGCCGACACTGGGAATTGAACCAGGTTCCCCTGCTCCAAACTAAGTGTGAGAGTCAGTGTTTTTACTCACCAAGCCACTCCTTCTCCATGGTTACAAATACATAGTTACATGAAGTGAACAGGGCTATACATTATATACAAGACATAGCATGAACAGTAAGAGATAATATATATTATGTAACAGTTACAGACCAGATTAAAATGTGAGACAGCCTTAGTTTTGAAAGAACTTAGACTGGTGGCGGCTGTGAGAGTTTCCGGTAGATTGTTCCAGTTGTTGGGTGCACGGTAAGAGAAGGAGGAGCGGCCGGATACTTTGCTGAACCTTGGGACCATGAAAAGTTAGTTGGAGTCAGATCTCCAATCTCCAAGGGATAAGTGCTGCGTGTGGTAGGGGTGAGGAGCTTTGCAATTTTCAAGGCTGTAGGATTTACCATCTACAGCCTTGAAAATTGCAAAGCCAGTACAACCAACCATGAGACCCATAAAGGTCGAAACATGTCTGTGAATGGTTTCTCTGGCTTTGCACCTGATTCCCACACTGTGCTTAAAAGCTGTGTTAACAGGAAGCATTAGGTTAACGGGGTTCCATGTAAAAATGTTTTTCAGGCAAAAGGTGATATGGTGTGCTCATTTGCATGTCATTTCCCAGAGAATCCCTTGCAACAGTGGAAGCACTGTATGCTAGGTGATAATGGTGAATGGCAGGGTTGCAGACCTGTGAATGTGCTCACAAGTGGTGTTTTTATTTGCTATATGCTATACGGTGGAGGTTTCTTGTTATCTATATATAGATAGATATACAGCAAATATAAAGATCACTTGTGAGCACATTCACATGTCCTAGGCAGGTCTGCAACCCTGCCTTTCACCATTCTCACCGATTGAGCCAGCTGTGCTGAAGCTGGGATATTCTGAAAACCTGGCCTGTTGTGGCCCTTGAGGACTGGAGCTGGTCTACTGGTATTTTCAAGCTGTTGCAATAGAATGTAATGTGTCCGTCACAATTAGTGACAATGTCATAGATAAACCTGAGTGCTTTACAGATACTATCAAGCAGGCATTTCACACTGCAGCTATACCCCAGGAGAGTAGCAGGCCCTAACTCATCACATTATCATAATGACTTCAGCTCTTATCTCTGGGATGTCTTAAAACTAACTTGATTCTACATCAGATTTGGAGATAAGGGTGAAGTTAAAAGCTGACAGCATCTCCATCAATACATTCCATAAGATGCGATTTGTGCAAATCAGTGCGGAAAGCACCCTTTCCGATGTTTTACTATTCTGTAAGGTCTTCTCGCATGTCCAAACCGTGTGAAAAAGGCTTTTTTAAAAGCAGTTTCATTCCTGGATGGCCCTCCACCGACTTAAACTTAACATGGCAAAAACAGAGCTCCTCATACTTCCTCCCAAATCTGGCCCTACTGCCTCCTTCCACATTACTGTTGGAAGTACTATCATTCACCCAGTAGCCCAAGCACGCTGCCTAGGGGTCACACTCGACTCGTCTCTCACATTCTTTTCTCACATTCAAAAACGTTTCTAAAACCTGTCGCTTTTCCCTCCACAATATAACAAAGATACGCCCTTTCCTCTGTTACTCGACTGCTAAAACTCTGACTCAGGCCCTCATTCTCTCCCGTCTTGATTACTGTAACCTCCTGCTGTCCGGCCTTCCTGTCTCTTACCTGTCTCCCCTACAATCTATCCTAAACGCTGCTGCCAGAATCACTCTACTCTTTCCTAAATTTGTCTCAGCGCCTCCCCTGCTGAAATCCCTCTCCTGGTTTCCTATCAAATCCCTCATCTCACACTCAATTCTCCTCCTCACTTTTAAACCTTTGCACTATTCTGACCCTCCCTACATCTCAGCCATAATTTCTCGCTATGCACCATCCCGACTCTTGCATTCTGCTCAAGAATCTCTTCTCTCTACCCCCTTTGTATCTAAAGCCCTCTCCCGCCTTAAACCTTTCTCACTGACTGCCCCGCACCTCTGGAATGCCATTCCCCTCAATACCCGACTAGCACCCTCTCTATCCACCTTTAAGGCCCACCTTAAGACACACTTGCTTAAAGAAGCATATGAGTAGCACCGTGGCTAATACTATACACGATAAATAAATCTTGGCCCCCTACAGACGCACTTAGCAGAACGCCCTCCTACTGTCTCTGTACGTTCTTCCTACCTACCAATTAGATTGTAAGCTCTTCGGGGCAGGGACTCCTCTTCCAAAATGTTACTTTTATGTCTGAAGCGCTTATTCCCATGACCTGTTATTTGTATTATTTGTTATTTATATGATTGTCACGTGTATTACTGCTGTGAAGCGCTATGTACATTAATGGCGCTATATAAATAAAGACATACATACAGTACATACATACATACATACAGCACATATATACATTCCGGCTGGGCAAATCTGAGCGGAATGGCAAAAAAGACGCAAACTCACATTTATGGACAATTAGCTGAATTCTAGTAGCTCCGTTAAAAGCAAAAGTAAAAAACCGCCTGTAATAACCCTCCTTTTATTCTCTTGCCTCCTTCCGAGGGGCGAGATTGGTATTGCGAGTTCTATCCACAAACTGAAATATGAGTTTTGCCGAGAGAGCAAAACCCATACAGTATCTCAGCAAAACCCTTACAGTATCTCAGCAAAACCCATACAGTATCTCAGCAAAACCCATAAGGCTTGTTTTATAGTTGGCGCGTGTGCGAATATATGTGTGTGTATATGTGTGTGTGTGTGTATTTATGTGTGTGTGTATATATATATATATATATATATATATATATATATATATATATATATATATATATAAATATATGTGTGTGTGTGTGTGTGTGTGTGTGTGTGTGTGTGTGTGTGTGTATAAAGTTGTGTGAAAAAGAAAGTACACCCTCTTTGAATTCCATGGTTTTACATATCAGGACATAATAACAATCATCTGTTCCTTAGCAGGTCTTAAAATTAGGTAAATACAACCTCATATGAACAACAACACATGACATATTACACCGTGTCATGATTTATTTTACAAAAATAAAGCCAAAATGGAGAAGCTATGTGTGGGAAACAAAAGGGGGAAAAAAGTTTGTGTCCCCCCCCCTGTTTTAGGGTACACACAACTCTGGTAGATTCTTCAAACTGGTCCTACCCAAACCATGTGTTGCCATGTTGATGGGGCCCATCCAACTATAAAAGAGGGAGTGCCTCCCAAATTAATATTGCTGCGCCGTTTCTTTGCTTAGCTGTGAATCAAATTAGCTGAAGATGGATTATTCATTTATAGATTTGACATAACCCCCAAAAAACATACAACTGAAATGACAATGAACAGTGCTCTCTGCTGTTACCTTTGAGTAATTATTTATAACAAACCCAAAACAACATACAGCAAGAGTTCTCCCTGCTTCTCTTTGCATAGCTAGCCTGTGTCTGAATGTTTCTTGGATGGTATGGGCCAATGATTGGGAATACTCATCCAGAATCCATTGAGCATTTCAAGATCTTTCCTTTCGGTTCGCTCTGGAAGGAGGAAGGATGAAGGTCGCCCGCAAGGTCATATCTGAGCGGAATTCAAAACATTGACATTGCCTCAGTCGTGACGTTAACAGCTTCAAAACACTCAACATCAAAGAAAAAGTGCGGTGTATGGTCTTTGGTGCTGGGAATTACATGTAACAAACCGGCGGTCTTGGGAAAAAGAATCATTGTTATTTCATGCTGTTGTTATTTCGCTAACACACAAAAATATGGCGAGAAGAGCAACATAGGCGTCAAAGCCAAGTGGTCGCTGCCATCGGGCTCGTTTGCAAGGCTGGAATTTTTAACCCTTTGGGATGGACATTTCACAGCTTATGAAGATGTTTGGTGGTTAACCCTTCCACTCTTCCAGGACAATGGAAGACCACATTCCCTCAAGTTATGCGAATAGATTGGGAAGAGAAAAAAAAATGAAAAGAAATTCTGGAAATAGCATAACTCAGAGGTTTTTAACTCCAGTCCTCAGGACACCACAACAGTTCAGGTTTTAAGGATATTCCAGCTTCAGCACAGGTGGCTCAATCAGTGGCTCAGTCTTCGACTGAGCCACTGATTGAGCTACCTGTACTGAAGCTGAGATATCCTCAGAACCGGAGCTGTTGGGGGATCTAGAGGACTGAAGTTGAGAACCCCTGCCATAACAAAATGATTTAATCATTTTAAGATCAGAACCAGAGCAAGAAGTGGAGTTGAGCATAGGGCAATCAGTGGGATTCCCAGTCCTGGGACTTGCCAGAAGTTCTAGAAGTAGCCACCACAACATCTTTTCCTGCAGGGAGAGCAGTGGAGGCATCCCGCCACAAAACTGGTTTCAGTAGCACCAATGCAGGAAGCATCCTCTTGGATGGAATGTTCTTACACACGATGTTGGGAGTCTGTGTTACTGATCTATAGTCAGTCACTATTTTCTCAAAAAAGGGATCTGTGACAGAGTTGGGAAACACGTATACCTTTATTAGATATACTTTCAGCTCTTTTTAAATTAACAGGATTAAAATCTCCGTCAATGGGAGGCAACTTCAATTGTATACAGAATAATGACCTGGGTGGATTCTGTCACAAAAGTGGTCCATGTGTGTTGCTGATAACATCTGCTTAATGTAGCTTTATTATATAAGGGCATATACATCAACGGCCACTCCAGCACAGAAGAGGTTAGGAAGAGAAAACATTTTTTTCAAATAATTATTATAATAGATATTTTTACACAGCAAGACAAACGAAAGTGTAAATTTGCGTCTTTCTAATTTCACAGATGAGATGGACAACCTGTAGCCTCCCCATCTGTCCATTTTTGGCATAGTTAGGTTCTCCTACTGACTTCTGGAGAACATACGACTTGTTCAGCTATGTTAAAAATGCACTGCACTGCCCCCTAATTAATATACTATAACTGACTTCCAGAAGACCTCGCCTTGTGGCCTGTACTTTTCTGAACTGATTTTCCTATGAATAGGCCAGCGAGAGAACCCCATTATCACATCCCCATAAACATCACAGCCATCCCTGCCCGTTTTGTTTACCAAATGGCTCGTCACTCGGCTTCCGCACTGTGTGTGAACAAACGTATCGCAGAAAGTGCAATATTTTCCTCACTTGGCGTCCTCCTGTACACAGCCCAAGCAAATTACACCCAGTGTTAATGTGAAGTGTTGAAAAGCCGAGCCCTGGCAGGTGGGGTTTTGCTCTTGCAGCAGGCCTGATAGTTGTCTGATAACAATTCCTGGGCACGGCTCCATGCTGAGAGCATGCCGGGATTTTATTGTGTTCTTTTCCTCTGTAGAGAGATCACATTTGGAGGTATCCAGAGGAAGTGCGGTTGCCTTAATTAGACTTCTGGGAAGCTCTGGGAATCCTGAAGTATCTCCGATGATGTCAATTTCATCTTCTCTTCATTCAGCGCTGAATTCTTCTCTGCTATCTGCGCAGAGATTACAGCAAGCGCAAAATAAACACGGAAGTGAATTTGCCGCCGTTCGCTCTCACAACACGCGATGAGGAAGGAAAGTAGCAAAGAAACAGCAAGCGGTTGTGGGTAAAACTCTCAGTAGTAATGGAAGCCGATTTGTACTTTCCTTTCTGGGGGTCATTTATCAAAGTCTGAGCCTCTGATTGAGCCACCTGTGCTGAAGCAGGAACTGATTGTATTGTATTGTATGTCTTTATTTATATAGTGCCATAAATGTACATAACGCTTCACAGTAGTAATACACGTGGTAATCAAATAAATAACAGATAATATAAATAACAGATCATGGGAATAAGTGCTTTAGACATAAAAGTAACATTAAGGAAGAGGAGTCCCTGCCCCGAGGTGCTTACAGTCTAATTGGTAGGTACTGAGAACGTACAGAGACAGTAGGAGGGAGTTCTGGTAAGTGCGTCTGCAGGGGGCCAAGCTTTATGTATCATGTGTTCAGAATATCCACAGTGCTATTCTATATGCTTCTTTAAGCAAGTGTGTCTTAAGTTGGGTCTTAAAAGTAGATAGAGAGGGTACTAGTCGGGTACAAAGGGGAAGGGCATTCCAGAGGTGTGGGGCAGTCAGTGAAAAAGTTTTAAGGCGGGAGAGGGCTTTAGATACAAAGGAGGTAGAAAGAAGACATCCTTGAGAAGAACGCAAGAGTCTGGATGGTGTATAACGAGAAATTAGGGCTGAGATGTAAGGAGGGGCAGAAGAGTGTAAAGCTTTAAAAGTGAGGAGAAGAATGGAGTGTGAGATGCGGGATTTGATCGGAAGCCAGGAGAGGGATTTCATGAGGGGAGATGCTGAGACAGATCTAGGAAAGAGTAGAGTGATTCTGGCAGCAGCATTTAGGATAGATTGTAGGGGAGACAGGTGAGAGGCAGGAAGGCCGGACAGCAGGAGGTTACAGTAATCAAGACGGGAGAGAATGAGGGCCTGAGTCAGAGTTTTAGCAGTCAAGCAACAGAGGAAAGGGCGTATCTTTGTTATATTGCGGAGGAAAAAGCGACAGGTATTAGAAATGTTTTGAATGTGAGGGGCGAATGTGAGAGAGGAGTCGAGTGTGACCCCTAGGCAGAGTGCTTGGGCTACTGGGTGAATGATCGTAGTTCCAACAGTAATGTGGAAGGAGGTAGTAGGGCCAGGTTTGGGAGGAAGTATGAGGAGCTCTGTTTTAGCCATGTTGAGTTTAAGGCGGTGGAGGGCCATCCAGGATGATATAGCAGAGAGACATTCAGAAACTTTGGTTTGTACAGCAGGTGTAAGGTTGGGTGTTGTAAAGTATATTTGTGTGTCATCAGCATAGAGGTGATAATTAAACCCAAAAGATGTTATTAGGTCACCTAGAGAGAGTGTGTACAGAGAAAAGAGAAGAGGTCCCAGGACAGAGCCACCTGTGCTGAAGCTGGGATATCCTGAAAACCTGACCTGTTGGGGGGGGGGGGCTTGAGGACTGGAGTTGAGACCCCTCCTGCTCTACAGCGCCGGGTGATTGCCGTAAGCGGCATGCGACCCAGCGTCATGCACTTACGGGTCATGTGACCACGCCAGGAGTGATCACATGACACGACCAGGTCTCGGATGCTGAGAACCCGAGTGGTGGGACCCCTACTTGGTTGCAAGGGTCCAGACGAGACAAGGTACCCCATTAGGCCATTAAATACACCTGGGCAGTTTATTTGCCCCAGTTTTGCAGCTTGAAGATTTAACCTCCTACTGTATGTGTGAGCACATTATAACGTATTCCCCAAGATTCAGAGGGAGATTGGGGGATCCTCCCCAAAATGTGGCATTGCCATGGAATATTTCTAAAGGGAATGGAAGAGACTCACTATGAGGATGGGGGAGGGGGGGGGAGTAAGGGTGCGTTGCGGTGAGTGAGGTCCACTCCAGCTCAGCGGGATTGAGTGACAAGGCTGCATAACTCAAACACTAAATGTAACAAATAAATATATGGGGAGGGGAAGCAGGCCAAGAAAACAAGTGTTTGGGATGTTATGTTGTGTTATGCATAGGACATACAAGACTGAGGGGCTTATTCTGCAAGCTGCGATAGTGCCAATCTGGCGCTACTGCATGGACAGCCCCATTTACTTCCACGGGGCTTCCTTTGCGATAGGATTAGATTGGAGTTTATTCAGTAAGGGCCTAAGGCTAGGGACGCCAGGTGGCTTCAACAAAAATACTTGACACAATGGGGACAGGTGCAACGTGCTTGGGACAACACACACACACCCCTCTCACCTCTCCATGCTGTTTCCTCTTCTCCTTGGCCCCATCCCCAGGCTCCTGACACTTCCTCCTGATTGGCTGTTGCTGGGTAATGCAGCCAATCAGGACGGAGGAAGCTGCCCAGCCCCCTAGCAGCAGCCCTGCTCTCTCCCCCTGCTCTGGGAAATCCCGCCCCCCCCACCTCCCCAAGCCGGTCAGGTCACTGTGTCCAGAGAGGTAATACCGGTATACACATACATGTCCAGTATTACTTCTCATTTTTTACTGGACAGAGTGTCCAAATACAGGACAGTCCAGTTCAATACTGGACACCTGGCAACCCTACATAAGGACCAGATTTACTAAAGGGTGGTAAGATTTCAATGGGAGTTAAGCAGTGCTAACGCTTAGCACTCTTTAGTGAATCTGGGCCTATGGGGGTAATTCCATATCCACCGAAGGGCCAGGTGGGCTGTTTTCAGACAAAAATCCCCAATGACTTCAATGAGGAATTTTCGACAGGGTTACCCGCTAAAGCAGAGGCCCTTAAAAGGAACCATTGGGAGCCCCTGCAGGAGTGCAGAGCCCGCCACTGAATGGTTCGTAAAGAAACCACATGCTTTTAATTTTTTTTTTTTAGAAACTCTCACAATTATGACTCGTGAGCTGGCAACAGAAACGTGCTCCAGTGTTTCACATAGTGAGGTTTTTTTTTTGTGTGTGTGATGTTAACCAGAAGTACATTTTCGAGGCAGTATCGTTAAACGATAAAACAAGGCTTACCCTTCCAAGTCTCAAATCAGTGCGCTTTGATTGCACGCTTTCTCTTGATGATGTAATGACACTTCCAGCTGCATCTTAACACTAATTAAAAACACCAGCTATAAGCTTGTTCTTCCTTCAGCAAAGTTACTCGGCAAGTGCGAATAAAAGATGTTTTGACATTTATGAATTAGTTCCATGTTACAGAGCTCAAGGCAGTGTCCAGGTGCGCTGTGCAAATGTAATATACTATACTGACTATATTATTGGTGCTATCTGAGAAATAATAGAATAGTGCAGAATTTACTGCACTCTCATTTTTCCGAAGTCCCTGAATATCAGCTGCTGTTTTAAGACCTGTCTCTGGGTGCTAAAGCTTGGTAATGTTGATAGTAAATTAATGCGCTTTCCACGTGGGACTTGCTAGTACAGATGTGCGCAAATTTGTGACAAGTAAAAAAAAAAATTGCAAAAATGTTAACATTGAAAAAATAAAATCTTAATGTGTGATAAAAATGACCCCATAAAGTCGCAGACTCTTGCAGGTGCGGGGGTTTGAGAAACTGGTATTTTCATGGCGACTTTGGAGAAGTTTGTCTGTTTTTGCAGTGCTGCTGAAGTTTGGGGGTACAGGCGGTGCTCACTAGCCGACGTTTCACTGTGACGGCGGGCGGTATATCCGACGCGTCCCACTGCAATCCTACGGGGTCGTTTTCCGACGCCAGAACGCATTATCCACCGCAGATTAACATGGGATCTCGCTTTGCAACGCTTTCACTATCCAACGCTACTTTCCGGAACGGATTCCATTGGATAACCGAGGACCGCTTGTGCTGTGAAAGCTTAATTAGGTAGCAAAAGAAACACAATGAAGTCATGTTTTTGGATGTGTTTAAAATACTCAGGCGTCCCTAACCAATATGAATGTTATGCAAATGCCATTCCCTTTTTCCATGAGAAGAATCTTGTTTCAGAATGTGTAATCCACCGCAGACCTTAGCATAGTCCCTCGGGGACCAAGATCCCTCTTGTTATCTGGTGCTCTCTGTGTCAGAGGTCAGAGTGCACATCATGGGACTTTAGCCAATCACGTCTTAGGGGCCAGCGCTGTCAGGTGAAGAATAGCAGTTCATTCAAAATGGCGCTAACAGCACAACAGAGCAAAGCGGCGGGGCTCATTTATACACAGAATTGTGCAAACAATGACCCTATTTTGCACATACGAGTTGCTTTGCACACAGGTGATAAAACATGTATTTTTATGGCACACGTTCTGCACGACATATAGTACATTTTTAGTTTCAATGCGTAGTCCTTTGCATGCGTTGCTGTGGTATATCTCACCCTAATTGTGAAACTCTGCAGAAAGTTTTTGGGCCTTACAATACAAAAATAATAACTATAATAATAAAAAGATTATCGTATCTATCTACAGCAGTGTTTGCCAAACGGTGTTCTGCGGCCCCACACTGGGGTTCTGCGGCCCTGCCCTGGGGTTCCGAGGCCCTGCATTGGGGTTCCGAGGTCCTGCCCAGGGGTTCCGAGGCCCTGCCCAGGGGTTCAGAGGACCTGCCCTGGGGTTCCGAAGCCCTGCGGTTCCGCGGCCCTGCCCTGGGGTTCCGAGGCCCTGCAGTTCCGCGGCCCTGCGGTTCCGCAGCCCTGCCTTGGGGTTCTGAGGCTCTGCCCAGGGGTTCTGAGGCCTTGCCCTGGGGTTCCGAGGTCCTGCCCAGGGTTTCCGACGCCCTGCCCTGGGGTTCCGAGGTCCTGCCCAGGGGTTCCAAGGCCCTGCCCTGGGGTTCCGTGAGAGGATCAATGGGGGGGGGGGCACCGGATTTCCCCAATCTCCCAGAGCAGGAAGATTGTGGGGCTGTTGCTAGGGGGCTTGACAGTTTCCTGTATCCTGATTGGCTGCATTACCAAGCAGCAGCCAATCAGGAGGAGGTGTCAGGAGCCTGCGGGGCGTGGCCAAGCAGGAGGGAAGCAGCATGGGTGCCTGACAGATGAGGGGGAGGGGTGTGTGTGTATGTGTTTTCTGTGACCCCCTGTCCCCTCTGACTCCCTGCCCCCTCTGACTCCCTGCCCCCTCTCCCTCTCTGCCCCCTCTGACTCCCTTCCCCCTCTGACTCCTATGATTCCCTGCCCACTCTCCCTCTCTGTCCCCTCTGACTCCCTGCCCCCTCTGTCTCCCTGCCCCCTCTGACTCCCTGCCCACTCTCCCTCCCTGCCCCCTCTGACTCCCTGTCCCCTCTGTCTCCCTGCCCCCTCTGACTCCTATGTTTCCCAGCACCCTCTCCTTCCCTGCCCCCTCTGACTGTGGCGCATCCCATGCAAACCCTGACGAGGCCACACATTTTTTTTGCGGGTGAAAAAAAGGACAAATTGCGCCCGGCTTCGTGAACTTGGGCGAAAGTCCGGCGTTATCTTCCCCAACCGCAAATATAAAACATCGTACTGGAGATCTATCTATCTCAATGTCTTGTATAGCGCATACTGTACACAGAACAAACCCTGCTCCTACCCGCTATTTCACAACTCCAAAAAGATGCAGCGAAGAATCAGTCGGGGTTCGAAAAGGTTATTTCAAAGAGTCAAGTCTTGAGTCGTCTTCTGAAAGTTGGATGATCTCTGATGTTTCATTTCCCCAAACCTCACGGCTTCAAAACAGTAACTAAATTAGTGCAAAACTGCACCAAGGCCAACAAAGAAAAAAATTCCCTGTGCTTCCAGTGGAATTGTATTTCTTTTAAATATGTACAATATCACTGTTTTTACATAAGTAGTGAAGCAGTCTTGGGACAAGGAGATTGTGATAAAAACAGACTGTGATGAACAGCAGTCAAAATACTACTGAGGTTAACATCATTTATTGGTTATATCTCTCACTTACTGTATTTATGAATACATGACATATATTTATCGTCCCACTCATTTATTCATTCATATACTCATTCACCCTTTTATTCGCTCACTCATTTATTCCCGTGTGGAGAATCTGGATTTAAAAGCTTGCATCTGTGAAACATCCGTTAAAAGCTGTAGTGTGCTCTGCTACACTGGAACTGTAGGGAACTCACCGCTGATCCATGGGCCATTGGTCTCTGGGAATCCCCTGGTTTCCTTCGCCAAGCAGGTTTGTGATGGATGCCAAACGGCCGCGGAGTCAGGCTCACTTTGGCGACCAATAGAATGTTGCAACATCACCTGGAGATGATATTTCGACGTTCTTTTTGTAACCCCTCCACCCGGGGCATATTTGCAGGTGGTGTTTTTGTATCAAAACCAGCACCGAAAAGTCATATAAATATCTCAAGATCTGGGGGGGGTCCTTGTAGGTCAGATCAGCTCCAAGGGACCCCCAGTTCAGGTAAGCTTAAAAATAAATGGGGGCTGGAGTGGGATTGCGGCTTTATCCAAGGAGGGTCTCATAACCTCTAGTGACCAGTATTTTAGAAACATGTTATACTGCTGGCTAATAGTGCAACTCCATTACACTTAACTCATCCACATGATATTTCAATCACAGCCGACGTCGTTCATGAGAGAACGGTGCATATGTATTGCCTCGTGTTCCCTTGAACAGATGCAAACATTGCGGTACAGTATATACAACTACATGAAGGAAACATAAGGAGGGCATTTGGTTCGTAAGTGTATGTTGTACACAATAAACCAAAGACATATTTTCCGTGTTTTTAATATGTAACATTAGCTGTAAACCTGGCAGCAAAGTCAACACTAATTTGCTCAGCCGTGTAGTTGAGGATTGGCCAACTCCAGGCCTCAGGGGCTACTAACAGATCAGGTTGTCCCTGCTTCAGCACAGGTGGCTCAGCCACTGATTGTGCCACCTGTGCTGAAGCGGGGATATCCTGACCAGCTGACCTACTGGTGGCCCTTGAGGACTGGAGTTGGCCGCCCCTTTTGTAGTTTGATGAACCTCTTCAGCGCCACAGAAGGTTCCATTGGTTAGATTGAAGGCTGATGAAAAAGGCATTCTTCTTGTCGTCCTTTTTTTGGAGCACATGGGTTTTATTTTCATAGTAATTAGAGGGTAAAAATAACGCTGGCGCAGGTAGAGGAATTCCAGAAGCGCTTTTTTTTTGCCTTTTCTTGGTGGTCTGTTGAAAGTAAGTTTCTCACTCACTAATGTACTGTATTGTTGTATTACTGGACACGTTCATTGAGTCCAGATGTACAGGCATCGATGCCAGACATAGACTGGTCAGAATTACTGGCAAAGCTTTCACCCAGTCAACAAGAGTATTATAGATAACTGGGAGAAGCGAATCCTTCGTTCACTTTCTCGGCTTTTCCTTTAATCTCGCTGCTTTGCTTTACTCCAATAATTATCCAGATGCAGTTAACCCAGGATTAAAGCCGGGGTTTGTTCGGAGCTGAACCCCATTAACTTGGGGGCCCCCCTGCTTCCGGAGATACTTACCTCCTAGTAGGTGCCGGTAGCCGCTCTTTTCAGCTACCAGGGATCACGTAATGGCCGCTGTTCATAGCTCCCGCCCCCTGCGTCCAATAGGAAACCATGACATCTTCATGTTCGGCTTACTAAAGGCCCGCAAAACTTGGGAGTTTTAAAATTTGCCGAAAAACCGGCAACCCCTTTTGTGGTCTAGATTTAGGGAAGCAGGGGGGGGGTCCCTGGGGCTGACATCTGTAGAGACCCCCTGCTTCAATCCTGGGTAAAAATAAATAAAAATACATGTTAAAAAAAGGCGCTTGTATTGCACTTTAACATGTTCAGTGAAGGATCTAAAGAAGAATCAGAACTTAATTGCCCCACACACCTTATAGGCGAGGGAGGGGCAGTTACTACTATGTTTGCTATTAAAGTCAATGGCAGTCTATTGATTGAGCTCTGATACCCCTTATTAGAGTTTAGAGAATCCCAGCCTAAGATCTCAGACTAGGTGTGTCCTATATAGAATAAAAAACGCATTTCCATTTCCCGGTTACCAAAATCAAATGTACCGGCATCTTACACGTCTCTTAGCATGAATGTATAAGGCCGCGTCAAAAGTCAGCGCGACGGCGCATGTGACACAAACAAAAGACCGCAAGGCAATAAGCAACGCCATCGAGCGCGCGTGCACGAGAGCGAAGGCGCGGCCGATTTTTCATTTGACAAATTTTGGGGATTTTGTCGCGCGACGGGCAGGTTATGTGCCCGGTTCAGCCAATGAGGGCGAACCGGTCAAGTGATGTCACGGGCACGCCCCCGTAAGGAAGGAACTGTGAGTCACAGCTGATCTTGGACGCCTCCCCGTTGCGTCTCCTCCTCCAGATCCCGCAGGCCAGGGATCGCCTCTGCAGCCATGTATGAGGTATTTTAGCCTGCTCATGCGAGTTTGCTAATTCAGTAGTGGGTATATGGGGCAAGCGGAGAAGTTATGGAAGGAACACATACTATAATTGGATCTACGTGACTCTCGTTTCCCCCAGTCACTGTATGAATCACATCTGTGTACCCCGTCACACCTCGCTAACAGATCAAGGCAAATGTATCATTTCTTACATCTGAAGCAGACACACATAAAAAATGGTAATAATTTCATGTGCACTTAAACACATTTTGTTGGCAGCTTTACACACACCTCCGAAGGGCTTACGTCTCCATGTTGCTTTTAGTGGCTGAAGTGTCACAAAAAGCCACTATACCCTTAATTGCAAACATAAAATAGGAAAAACCCAAGTGATCTGCCTTTCAATGAAGTACGTAACCCAATCAGCGCACACACATTGTTGTGGACAGAGCACCAGGAAACGAAGGGATATTCTGGGTATAGAGGCTCATGGTTGACACTTGTGTTCTGGATATTATCAGAAATATCAACGGAGAATGCTACGTCCCCAGCATTTTGCCAGCAGCGATTGCCTCATAGCCCCCCCATACAATTCTCTTTTAATAGCTTCTTTATGTGTAAATACAAGTGATACAATACACATGAGTAAACACTGCTAACCTGAGCGAGTCAGCGAGCAACAGTTCAAAACCTTGACGTTAATCCCCCATAAGTCTAAGGGGTTGATAACCATGACATTTTTGAAACTAAACCCAGCATGTCACTCAGGACTAACGTGGAACGGTACAATGTGTCCAAGCCTCATCATCCCCTCTGTGTTCCCACACAGCAATCCGTGACTCTCTGCGTGATCTTACTAGCACAATAATGAGTGAAGTACAATTTAACCCCTAACCCTTTAGTGCATGGGTCACATTTAAATAAAACAGAATAAACACACCAAGAGGTTTGTGTTTATTTTTCAGTTGTCATCTTCAGTTTACCTAGAAGAACTTGATCTCTAGAATTTAGTAACAAATAGCTACTGAAACTTGGAGAGAACCTGCAGGCAGATGTTTTTTCTGAGCGAGCGGGAATCACAAAGTGCTGGGCGTTTGTCAGCCAAGAATTATGCCTTTCATCGATGCATTGTTCTCAAATAACAATAGGCCCTGTACAACACCAGGCTCTTCCATGAAATACTGGGCTATGTTTTAAGCTGCGGGTATTTGAGTCTTGATGTGACCCCATCATTTTCTAACACATCAATTTGCAGCTGTATCAAATGTGTTTTTTTTAAAATTAGGTATGACTTTTTGTTAATAGTTTGATTCCCATGAACCTGCCAGATTTAATCAAAACAAAGAGAAAGGAATATTTTGCAGTGCCCTAGTAATATGATAATGCACCCAGTAAATTCTACCCAACTTCTTCTGCAATCCCTCAAGGAATAAAAATGGCTTTATGTATTCTTGCTGAGGGCCTTATTCAGTATGCTCCGACTGATCACTGACGCCAATGGGATTTTTTAGCCGATAGTGACACGAACGGCCGCTTTGGAATGTATTGAATAAACCCCAAAGAGATACAACTTTGAATTGACTCATCATATTAACGTCAAGAAAGCCATATGCAACCCGTGAAACATACTCACTACAGAGTATGATATGACAGGGCCCATTGCTAATATCACCTCTCTAAGCTTGTGATGCAGATATGTCAAACTTCAGGGGCCGACATCCATGAGACTTGTGGGTTCCACATCAAAAAAGGCCACTTTCAGGGAAAAGTATTCATTTTTACCAGTGAGACTCCATTGAAGACTTTATGCCAGAAATCAGTAAGACTCACTACCAAATTGGTTGAAGGAGCAGCTCAGTGAGTAAAGACACTGACTCTGGCACTGAGTGTGGAACCTGGTTCAATTCCACGTGTTGGCTCCTTGTGACCTTGGGCAAGTCACTTTATCTCCCTGTGCCTCAAGCATGAAAAACATAGATTGTAAGCTCCACAGGGCAGGGACCTGTGCCTGCAAAATGTCTCTGTCAAACTAGCAGTGCTATACAAGAACAAACAATTATTAATATTAAATGAGTCCATTGAAATCAGACTTATTGAAAGCTAGTCTCACTATTTTTAACACCAAACACCCATCCATAAGACTTTAATATAGCCGCAGATCCTCGGAAGCTAACTTTGGCTACACCTGTACAAAACCCCCAAATTATTTATAAAGAAAACCAAAACACCAGGCCACAACGTTAATATCTTTTTAATAAGATAACAAATTATGTGTCTTTTCGGGGTTTTTTACTCGTACATGTTTTTCTTGAATTTTAAAAGATCGATTTGTGATTCCTGCTTCCTGGCAACGCAAATGTGTATTTTATTGTAATTCGATGAAGTAAATATTGAATATCTATTTTTGTATAATATTACACGGGGCAAAAACAAAAGCAGAACCAAATACAAAAAAAATGTTGGGCTTGGGACAAAACCATAGTCGAAGGACAAAAATTATTTAGATCCAAAACCAGAACATCAGGTCAAGTGTACATGTCTACAATATGTTTTAGAATGGTGCTATTTGTTCATAAGAATTAGAAGCACTGGATGCTTTAATGTCGGGGTCTTCAACGGGCGCCCAACACGGGGCCCTAATGTGGTTCTTGGATGCTCCTGCTAATTACATACTGGACCCAGCCATACACACATCTGCTCTCATGGATGCCTCCATGCCACATCTTTCACCGCTAATGGTATTAACCCATCTAATTTAATACTGACCAACCTTAACACTCACATTGCAAAAGAAGCATCCCACTAGCCCGGACTCATGGCTACTGTCCCACGCTCAGTCACTCCTACCAACCACTGTGCCTACTGCACTTATTCCCTCACCCGCTGTCTCTGTAACTCTCCCAACATACCACCAAGATTGTAAGCTCTCCGGGGCAGGGATGTCTGACTTTGCTGCGCTTATTGTATTATAATTCCCTGTACTGTATTGTCTTTGTGAAGCGCTGAGAACACTGCGTGCGCTATATAAATAACGATCTAAACACACATACAAACACGCACACACACAGATACACACATACACGCACACACTAGTTGCTTAGGCAGCTAATGTAAGTGCAGTTTTTTACACTGAAACACCGATGTTATAAATGCTTGCAAAATGTTGAAATATAATCATGTACAAGTCTTTAAATGTGAATACAATGATATTACAATAAGCTTGTGGCCCTTCTGCTTGTGAACGCTTTCTAGATGATGAGCCCTGATTTAAGGCTCGCTCAAACTTTGCTGAATCAACATGTTATGCAGCAAAGTTCAACTCCACAGAGATACCGGCACCCAGTACTGAGGTAGGTATCTCTGGAAGCAGGGGGGAGATTAAAGCAGTTCAGCTCCGGAGACCCCTTACTTCAACCCTGCCATATATTTTTTTATTAAAGAATAAATAAATTGTGCAGTGCTACACGTTTCGCAGCTTCAGCACATTATTACGCTGTTGCGGGTAAGGACGGAGGTCTTAACTATTTCTATTCCTCTGCCGTTTACATCAGCCAACAGTAATCTGCCTGTACAGATATGTCTCGTGTTATAAGGGGCTTAGGTAAGTTTAACACAAGACCAGTTTCTATACACGTGCTTTATTATTAGTACTGTTATTCAATACAGGATTCTCATAGCTTGAATGTCTCACAAAGTATTTTTGTAAGGATAAATGGGATTTTTGAAGCTATGACCTCAGCCAGCACCAGATATTATCAGTATTCAGCTGTCATTAGGGAAAGAGTACGCCAACTGATATAGACGATAACAAAGCCTTTTAGTATGCGGTATACGGGCTCTGACTTCATCGTTTTTAAAGGGACTGAAAGCACACCCCAAAAGAATTTACGTGGCCTGTGAAACTTACATTCTGCTATTATTGAAGAAAAAAGTAAATAGAACCCTTTTCCTGAATCAGCACAGGTAGCTCAATCAGTGGCTCAGTCACATATTGAGCCACCTGTGCTGAAGCAGGGATATCCTGAAAATCTGACCTATATCTATTAATGCATTAATACACATAATAGTAACACTAGGAACAGCAGTCGCTGCCCCGAAGAGCTTACAATCTAAGTGGGGAATAACAGACTTCTGTGGATCTGGCCCTTAGTGATGGATGGAACTGCATCATATTACATGTATGGCATGGCACCTATATAATAACTTACATATCACTCCTTACCCCCCGGGCCCCTGGAACGTGCAGCGTGATCGCATCGCGCCTGCAGTGACTAGAATGATCACACATTAACTGAAACTAACTCCAGTTGCTTCCTGGTCCAGTTCTCCGCTTCAGCAGAAGCCTGAACAAACTTTAATAGGTCACCGACTTATCCTTAACTTCTTCCTTAATGATTCCATTGTGGCCCAGTAATAACGTCTTCATGTGAAAGTCAGAAATAGCCGAGGACAGGAAATGCAGGTAAATAATTAAAAGCAGTAACTTAATGTATATAAAGCGCGGGGAATGCTGAGAAAAAAAAACACGCTATGCCCACTCATCTATTGTAATGTTTGAGCTTTTGGAAAGGTTAGCAGTGTGTAGAATTAAATATCAAACCTTATTTTTGATTTGATGTTCGGACCATGAAAACAGCTCTATATAATGTATGGCAAACCCAACTTATTCCTAATGGGAAGACTTGGGTAGCCTGCTACAAAAATGGGTGTTGCTGCCTCCCATTGATTTAGACCCGCTTCCGTTGGGTGAAACTCTTCCCAAATAAGGCTGCTTCCGCCGTGCCGCTGACCGCGCTCATGCTTGAAAGTGGTGACGTCACCAACTCTCCAAGCACGAGCGTTCGGCTGTCCGGCAAATTTTTTTGTAAGCACGAGCGGGGGGGGGGGAGGGCGTGGCCGAGCAGTGACTGGCGCTCTGATTGGCTGAGGAGGTCATGTGACCCTTCAGCGTGCCTGAAACGCAATTTTATCTGTCTCTGCAAGCGCCTAGCGCCCGTGAGCGGGTGCGCGCCGCGTGAGCATGGCCAGACAGATACAAATGCATTGTGCTGACCACGCCAAGCGCAGTCAGCGGCTCAGTGGACTCAGCCTAAGTAAAGTTGGACACGGTTGCACCCCTAACTTCCAAACCTAGTATGTTTGGCATTAGGCCAGCTCTCAGTCACCAGCATGGACGCTGTGATTTTCTCAGAGCGCCCAAGTGTGAAGACATTCCACCTCCAGTTGGAGGTAGTCAAGTGAGAACTCTAACATGTTAACATAATACTTTTCAGTGAATGAAATAACAAATACGAGCTTTCCTCCCAGCCCACTGGATCAGGCTGGGATCCTGTGTCGGTGCCAAAAAACTCTTTCCCCCCTCTAAGTTTCTTCTTGAAGTTATCTTCTCTAGCGCAAGTTCCAAAAAAATTACCCTGTACTGCTGCCAATGTTGGGTCATCCCAGTCAGTCAGGAGAGAGAGATGAATGTTGTGTTTTTAAAGTTAACAGAAGTTGATTTCTCAGGGTTCAGCCTGATGTCATGGCAGGCTCAGAACTCCTACACGGTGGAAACCTGATCCTACACCTTGCCTTTTTATGAAGATGAAATCCTTGGCAGGTGATTATTCTGCTTTCTCACGTCGAAGACCGTTCTGGGCTTCTTGTTAAGTGCCAGCTGTTTGCCGGGAAAGAAAGGGGCTGTCAGAGATTCCATGCTGGCTAAGGCAGCCTGGTGTCTGCTCTGGTGTATGAGAATTGACGGTTTAGGCCGAGGCCAAATCTGTGTGTCCCAAAAATAATAGCAATTTGGGTTTCCAATAAAATCTTTCAGCCAAACCTTCTCCCCGGGCGGTTTGTGGTTAGTGATTATTGTGTATAGAAGTCGGTCCGAGTCCATGCGCTGCTTTGCACATCGCTCGCTGCATGATCAATAATTAAAATACCAGAAACGTGGAGTCAAACTCGTTGTTGTTTTTTTGCTTGACCTTGAAAACTTAATTAGAATCTTAATCATTAACATTAACAATGACACTGAGTGTGAAGCAGGAGAACCTGGTTCGAACCCCCCCCCCCCCCCCCCCCCCCTGGTGTCGGCTCCTTGTGACCTTGGGCAAGTCACTTTATCTGCCTGTGCCTCAGGCACCAAAAATATAGATTGTAAGCTCACCTGGGCAGGGGCTGTGTCTGTAACATTCCTATGTGCTGCGTACCGCGCGCTGTACTGTGATTGTGACGCGCTTTGTGTCCCATTGGGAGAAAAAGCGCTATATGAAATAAAGATATTATTATTAATATTATTAAAGTAATCATTTTTGCATGAAAATTACATTGTTTTGGTCCAAAACCAGTCCCTCGTTGTTGTTCATATACCTAGACATTGAGAACTGTGTATCAATTCTTTCTATTCTTCATGGCTTGTTACATTTGACTAAGGCAGTAAAAGTATTATTTTAATTGCTGAACTATTTGTCATAAGAACTTATTGTAAATCGCTGCACAGAGCATCAGGACAGTTCCACGGTAAAACATTGTGTTAAAACCCGTACTGTTATTATCCGTTTTGAAGTGTGGATTCTTATCTATGTGACCTTATGACCTCTGATAAACCAGAACAGATTAGTGCTACACTTTTGTGACAATTGGCAAATTGCATGTTATTAAGTCTGCACTTTGTCAGCTGAGACAATCCACCGGCGTGAATGGGACTGGCGGGCAGGCGGGAGAGATGGGGAACAGATGCAGAAGTTACTGGGTGCAGAACTTTTATATTTTATAGGCACCAAAGAATATGCTGCTTGGAATAAATAAGAAATGGCCATGCATTTATTGGCTTAATGCTGTTAATGGAGCGATCTAATCTAAAAAAAATTTAAACATAGTATTGAAGCAGGGTGTCTCCGGAACTGAACCCCATTAATTTCAGCCCCCCCGGGGACTCCCTGCTTCCGGAGATACTTACCTCCGTGGGGGGCGCTGGTAGCTGCTTAGCAGGGTTCACGGTATGGCGGCGTTTCACAGCTCCCGCGCCCTGCGGGCCAATAGGAAGCCTTGAAGTCATCAGGTCCGGCTTCCTATTGTGTATGTTGCTGTTGTGCGTTCTGGGGTGTTGCTGACACACCGTCTTATCCTGGTGTGTTGTTTGGCAGGGTGAAGAGGATAAATCAAAGTGCGGTGACACTGAGCATGAGTATAGGGACACAGAGGCATAGTTTCCTACCTCTTTCACTGGTCACCCCAATCCTCAAGTATTGCTGCAAGCGGATGCACCATACAGGCTGTGCCAGTCCTGTTGGTTCTGGCGGCTGGACTCAGGCAGGCAGCGTCCACTGCGGGGGTGAGGAAACCCCACACTCCCTCCTGGTCAGTCCCGTGTGTCCCGGCGACTGCGTGTAGGCGTGAAATGGTGAGAACTCTCACCCCCCCCCCTTGCGTGGCGCGCTTCCTGGATCTTAATGATAATAGCCAAAAGAGAAAAAGGAGTCCTTGACAAAGCGCCCTTGCGGCGTGAAACGCGTAGGAGGGAGATCATGGACACTGTCTGTCTATTTCGTATGCAAGAAAAAGGCCTTCATTCTGACCTGGGATTTCGTATCTTTATTGCCGTTTTTGCTGCCGCTCTGGACACTCCTTTTATTCTCTTTCGGCGCCCTATTGGCCCGCGTGACGCGGGAGCTTTAAACTTTGGCGCGATACCGGCACCCCCTTTGGAGGTAAGTATCTCGGAAAGAAGGGGGTCCCCACAGCTGAAATTAATGGGGTTCTGCTCCTGAGCCCCCCTGCTTCAAATCTGTCTGATTTGTACACCTCAATAAACACAGTATTATAGTGCTCCATTGTATTTGGGGCAGGGTCTCCCTTTGACTTATGTTGTCATTTATCGCCATTGTTTGTAATCTATTTACTTTGTGTTATAATTTTGTACATCGCTGCATATATTGTTGGCGCGGTATAAATAAAATAATATATACATAAAGTCTATATCACTGAGCCATACTTCTCATTTCTACCAGTGGCTGTGTTTGGTTTCCTACCGGCTGTATATTACTGCCATACAAACAGTGTATCTGGTAATGGTAAGAATATACCCTAAGCCCAACTGGGTACAGTACATGTCCGTCTGATTTACTGCAAGAATGTACCAAACAACAGCTGCAGTGTATCTGACCGATGTCCTCTTCACTGCAGGATATCTTTCTACTGCTTCATTAAAAAAAAGGAGCTACTGCCCCATTACCATCTGTAGGAATTCCTGCTGAGAAAAGGACAGAGTAAGTCAGCTGCTGGGGACCCCCCCCCCCCCCCCCGGTCACTCCCGCAGGGTAACGGATAAGGTCTTTAGATACATACCTGTGGATTTACCCATGTTATATGGACCAGCTGTGCCTCGGCGTGGATTGCGTTCACGGGTTGTTTTAAAGGGTTCAAATGTACTTAGACAGTAAATGAGTGATACCTTTAGCACACCCTCTAACATTTCTCAGGGGGGAAAAAAATGTACGCATGCGTACACAGACATTTTTGATAAGACCCCCAACATCCATCATATAGACCAGGGGTTATCAACTTCAGTCTTCAAAACCCACCAACAGGTCAGGTTTTCAGGATATCTCTGCTTCAGCACAGGTGGCTCAATCAGTGGCTCTGTCAAAGTCACGTGCTGAAGCAGGGACTAATTGAGCCACCTCAATTGGCCACCTGTGCTGAAGCAGGGATATCCTGAAAACCTGACCTGTTGGGGGGGTCTTGAGGACTGGAGTTGAGAACCCCTGATCTAGACTCCCCAACATCCTCCAACAGCCCTCATAAGACTTTTATCTATAAATATACCAATGTCCTGCCACATAATAATATGAAGAAAGTGAACAACGGTGTGCTTCAATAAGTGGATACAACCTAATATGTATAATGAATAAGGTGAATAACATATTAATATTGGGTGTTAATATGTATTAATGTATTAAGCAATTGCAATATAAATTTGGTGCTGAAAATGTGGAAAAATGAACTACATGAAAAAATCCCTGAAGAAGGTCCCTCTGTGCGGCCCGAAACATAGTTTGCAGTGTGCCTGCTTTCAAATATACTATTTAATACCTTACATAGAGTACTGTCCCGTGATTCCCAGTCTCACCATCGATATCGTGTATGTATGTATAACGTATGTATGTATACATACATATGATGTACATACATACATATATGTATGTATGTATGACATTAGCTTAAACATTTTGATAATCTTGTGATTTTAAGAGTTGTCAAAAGGTACACCAATAAGAGTATTATACCAAAACCCAATTATCAGATAATAAACGACCAAAAAAGCTGCAAAAAAAGTCCAATTATCGCCTGTTCCTAGTGCAAATGTTGACTTTGTGAATAGTCACTTCCGCTGGCTGTTAACTCTCGGCCGTGCAGTTGTCACACACAGGTATTCCGATCCTCACTACATGCAAACACACAGATAAAAAAGAATAGTCACTTCCGCTGGCTGTTAACTCTCGGCCGTGCAGTTGTCACACACAGGTATTCCGATCCTCACTACATGCAAACACACAGATAAAGAAGAATAGTCACTTCCGCTGGCTGTTAACTCTCGGCCATGCAGTTGTCACACAGGTATTCCGATCCTCACTACATGCAAACACACAGATAAAGAAGAATAGTCACTTCCGCTGGCTGTTAACTCTCGTCCGTGCAGTTGTCACACACTGGTATTCCGATCCTCACTACCTGCAAACACACAGATAAAGAAGAATAGTCACTTCCGCTGGCTGTTAACTCTCGGCCGTGCAGTTGTCACACACAGGTATTCCGATCCTCACTACCTGCAAACACACAGATAAAGAAGAATAGTCACTTCCGCTGGCTGTTAACTCTCGGCCGTGCAGTTGTCACACACAGGTATTCCGATCCTCACTACCTGCAAACACACAGATAAAGAAGAATAGTCACTTCCGCTGGCTGTTAACTCTCGGCCGTGCAGTTGTCACACACAGGTATTCCGATCCTCACTACCTGCAAACACACAGATAAAGAAGAATAGTCACTTCCGCTGGCTGTTAACTCTCGGCCGTGCAGTTGTCACACACAGGTATTCCGATCCTCACTACCTGCAAACACACAGATAAAGAAGAATAGTCAGTTCCGCTGGCTGTTAACTCTCGGCCGTGCAGTTGTCACACACAGGTATTCCGATCCTCACTACCTGCAAACACACAGATAAAGAAGAATAGTCAGTTCCGCTGGCTGTTAACTCTCGGCCGTGCAGCTGTCACACACAGGTATTCCGATCCTCACTACCTGCAAACACACAGATAAAGAAGAATAGTCACTTCCGCTGGCTGTTAACTCTCGGCCGTGCAGTTGTCACACACAGGTATTCCGACCCTCACTACGTGCAAACACACAGATAAAGAAGAATAGTCACTTCCGCTGGCTGTTAACTCTCGGCCGTGCAGTTGTCACACACAGGTATTCCGATCCTCACTACCTGCAAACACACAGATAAAGAAGAATAGTCAGTTCCGCTGGCTGTTAACTCTCTGCCGTGCAGTTGTCACACACAGGTATTCCGACCCTCACTACGTGCAAACACACAGATAAAGAAGACAATGCACAAAACGCCAGAGCGTCATTCTATTGTAGTAATGCCATAAAGCAGACAGGTAAGTATCGCACACACTCTTTGCAGAAAATAACATTTGCATTCACACTTTCTGGGAAGTGTGGTGCCCGTTTGTGCCTATTATATGAGCCCAAGCCTTGTCCGATCAAAATCGGCGCTCCGCTGTCCCTTCCGGTACACGGCACATGCAACCTCCGATCGGCGCGGGGGATTGCTGCACTGGCAGGGGGTCCATAGTAAATAAATTATAGACACAAATGGGCGCCACTTCCCATAACGTGTGAATGCACTTATTTTTTCTGCAAAGAGCGTAACACTTACCTGTCTGGTTGGCATTATTAATATAGAAATACGCAATGGGCGGTCTTCTTTTTGTACCTTATAATATGAGCTTCCTTACCACTTACTCCCGGGCTGAGCCGGCGGCTGGGAGAAGAGACACTGGCAGAGTGACCACAGAGCAGTCAGAACGTGCCCCACAAGGCAGCAGTCTCTGGGGGTCCAAATATGCGGTTAACCACACTGACTGATAACAATGACACAGTGTGAAGCAGGGGAACCTGGTTCAATTCCCGGTGTCGGCTCCTTGTGACCTTGGGCAAGTCACTGTATCTCCCTGTGCCTCAAGCACCAGTAACATAGATTGTAAGCTCATCTGGGCAGGGGCGGTGTCTGTAACATTGCTGCGTACCATGCGCTGTACTGTACTGTAGCTGTGACGCGCTTTGTGTCCCATTGGGAGAAAAGCGCTACAGTATATGAAATAAAGTTATTATTTATCATTTAATTTGCACTATCTTAACTGGACTAACACGGCTATTTAGTTTATGATGCTGTTAATGAAACATTGCAGTGACACCACGGTTTTACATTTGATAGGGTACACTCAGCAGGGCTGCATCGAAAATGCAGGCTTAGAAATACTTAATAACTATGTGCTTAAATATTCCTGCCCTCTTGGGTGAAATTCTATCCAGCAATGTTCCTATGTTAAACACGGTGATGCGTGCCACAGAAGCAGTCCAAAAACAACCATTCTCCCATCCAACTGGGACAAGTTACAGACACAGAGTCCAGGCAGTAAGTGACCGATAGCTGTGCCCTTATGCTGATCTGTTGACCCAATGTTCACCATTGCAGAGAGCCTCTCCCAGACTTAAATAAGAGATCGCTGGAGATAAGGCATCTCACCCCTTCGCTGCTGGAAGGGCCAGACATGTCCTCTACAGCAGGGTTAATGCAGAGCTGCTGCTGGACTCTTCTCTATTCTTTTGTTGGCTCTGGGATGTGTCCCTTGCCGTTGTTGTTGTATTATTGTACTGTAGTTCATTTGACACAGTTACACACCCACACAGTGCTTCCTCATTGATAACAGCAGAAGCAGGAGGCCACTGATATGTCATTCTACATAAACAGGTGATGTGTTTATACTGCTTGTAAATAGAGCGATTTTCAAGGGATTGTGCCAACAAAGAATTCATATATATATGTAGATAAGGCGACCTTATCTGTGAACATCATATTCCTGCATGTGTTTGATGTATTCCTCTGATCCTAACGCTATGTTATAGGTTTGCAGCCAAGGTCAACAATGGCTCCAATTGATTGGCAGATGAGCAGATAATATCAGGTAGACTGTATTATAATAATAAACTATCCATTGTACATTAATATGGTTGTTATGCTGTAACTGGGTCATAGCATGTTACTTGCTAGAAAATGTTTTGATTTAATTCGCTGAATCTGAAATCCCACAAAGGACTATATGCTGCTATTTTGTTAAACATTGGTAATTTACTAAGCCAGGATTCTCCGCTGCATTGACCACTGGCATTAGCACCACAATTCTGCTCTCAATCGGTATATTGTGTAGTGGCTAATCCTTCCCTGCTCTGGTGGTATTCTGCCCCTCTAATATTGCTCACACTTCAAGGCCAATTCGGTAATGCAATCATTTGAATTCTTCCCTGTGCGACAGGTGACGAGTCTCCAACCTTGATGGGTACAGCCAAAAGTTAGCTAGAGCCACCTTCTTATCAGTTCAACCAGGGAGCACTCACATTGTACTTTTGCTTGACATTAGCATACTGCATAATGTCATTTGTATACATCCTATCAATCGGCTACACATTTATTTTATTTATTTAGAAAATACATTTAGAGTTAACTCGTTTTCAAGTGTGTCCTGGGCACAGAGTTATGATGACAAATACATGGTTACAAATACATGGTTACAAATGCATGGTTACAAATACATGGGTACATTAGGTGAACAGGATTATACATTATATACAAGACATAGCATGCACAGTTAGAGATAATATATATTATAGGCGTATGTAACAGTTGCAGACCAGATTAATATGTGAGAGAGGTTTAGTTTTGAAAGAACTTAGACTGGTGGTGGATGTGAGAGTCTCCGGTAGACTGTTCTAGTTTTGGGGTGCGTGTTAAGAGGAGGAGCGGTCGGATACTTTGTTGAACCTTGGGACCATGAACAGTCCCTTGGAGTCAGATCTCAGGTGATAAGTGCTGCATGTGGTAGGGGTGAGGAGCTTGTTCAGATACGGGGGTAGCTTGCCCAGGAAGTATTTGAAGGCAAATGGCACACTGCATGTTATGGAGGTGGAACAGTAATTTCCAATCAGATACAAATACATACATTTATTCCACCCACCATTTCCCCGCAAGCTTCAGGGTGGGCAGATAATCTTTGGCTGGCCACAGTCACTCCCATTCCACTCTGCTTAAATCAGTCTACAGCTAAGTGGTTCCTAAAATGAAATGACTGCAAAGCACACAACAACACAAACATTTCAGTGACAGTCGGTTCCTGCAATAGCCTACTATTATCGTAATGTGGCCTCCAACCACATTGGAGCAAGTCTGATTTACAAATATGTCTGTGGGGCCTCGCAATTCCAAGAAGCCTTATATTTTCAGAGAAACAGGTCCCCATACAGATCTTATTCCTAATGCGATTGGATTGAAAGTTGGGTGGAGGCCAAAAAGCCAACGCTGCTTACACCCCATAAATCCTCCATGTACCGAGGAGAAAATCAAGCTGAAATGTGTTGTTGGCACAACAACACAAAAAACTGTCTCTGCATAACAAAACACTATGATTTGGCTACAAAATATTTACTCACAAAACCGAGCAACAGGTCCCCCCCCCCCCGTTTCTCCATCTTACTAAAGACGTGTGTGTTTTCCTCAAGCTTGTCGGAAGTCATTTTCTCCAACGTTTGTCAGAGGATTGGATACAAATCTCTCTCTAGATGTCCTGCTCTTTGGCACATACTGGGAGTAATGTGCTAGTATAGATGGGTTAGGGGGCATTGGTATAACATCACAGGGTGTATTTAAAACATGGTGTACATCTGAATTGAAGTTTTCTGATGAAATATTTGTAACTTGTTACCTTCCATAGAGGCCTGTAATGCTACACTCTCGGGCAAGGCAGGTAAAGGTAACAGGTTTTGTTCCTATATTGCAGGGGTGAGCAACTCCAGTCCTCAAGGGCCACCAACAGGACAGGTTTTCAAGATACCCCTGCTTCAGCACAGGTGGCTCAATCGTCGAAATCAAAGAAAGAAACACTGAGCCACTTGTGCTGACGCAGGGATATCCTGAAAACCTGTCCTGTTGGTGGCCCTTGAGGACTGGAGTTGCCCACCCATGCTATATTGTATTCCAAAGCTGCACAGTGCTGTGATAACATCCTTTATGTGACCACAGACACATATAATCCCTTTACCTTTACCATTGGTTGCAGATTTTAGAGGTGGAAACAACATTTTGAATTGTACTATTCACTGTATTATGCCAAGGCTTCAATCATGTGATACCGGTATGGGTTTGCAATGTTATGCAAAACTATTACAGGTAGTCCTCGTTATCCAACGTTTCACTTTACAACGAATGGCATATCCAACACTTTACAATGCAACAGTTTGGGCCGTTTTTGAAGCCAGAATGCGTTATCCAACGCTCACTGCCACTGATTCACATGGGACTCCCTTTACAACGGTTTCACTATCCAACGCTACTTCCAGAACGGATTCCGCTGGATAACCGTGGACTGCCTTTAGTTACGGGGACCTCTGATTTAGTATTGTCCTACTGAGGCTATTGGAGCCAAATCATGTTGATGAATTTGTAAAGAAACAAAGACAAAGATGATCCAACCCAAAATATCATCCAACCCAGAATATCATCCAACCCAAAATATCATCCAACCCAAAATATCATCCAACCCAAAATATCATCCAACCCAAAATATCATCCAACCCAAAATATCATCCAACCCAGATTATCATCCAACCCAAAATATCATCCAACCCCAGAATATCATCCAACCCAAAATATCATATAACACAGAATATCACCCAACCCAAAATATCATCCAACCCAAAATATCATATAACACAGAATATCACCCAACCCAAAATATCAAATACCACAGAATATCACCCAACCCAAAATATCATCCAACCCAAAATATCATCCAACACAGAATATATTACACCAGTACAACACAGAATATCATACACCACAGAATACCATACACCACAGAATACCATACAACACAGAATATCATACACCACAGAATACCATACACCACAGAATACCATACAACACAGAATACCATACACCACAGAATACCATACACCACAGAATATCATAAACCACAGAATACCATACACCACAGACTACCATACAACACAGAATACCATACACCACAGAATACCATACACCACAGAATACCATACACCACAGAATACCATACACCACAGAATACCATACACCACAGAATACCATACACCACAGAATACCATACACCACAGAATATCATACACCACAGAATACCATACACCACAGAATATCATATATATATGGTATAGTCCAGTTCTGATAGGATGAGCCATGGTACCGCTTGTGTTTGTGTTCTTCCATACAGACTAAAGCGCCCTGTTATGGTGTTACTAGGGCCTCACCCATGAGAAACGCACTAGAAACATACCTCTAAAGTGCTTCTGAAATGAAACGTCCTGTGCAAATACATTAGTATCATTTCTATTATTGTAATACTGTGTTACCATCTCCTATTGTGTGGGCTTGGTCAGCTCTGTTTTGCAAAGCATCCATTGAACTTCTTTTTCCACAACAACGGTTAATAGCTCCTATTTCTGCTAACCAACCTGTGACGCTTCATCTTAGTACAGCAAGTGTCCTTTCATTGTACAGTACTGTACAGTACTTTGAATGCACTTACATGCAATACACAATGTTACATGCATGCATTACACATATTTATATATTTATTTGTATTTATTTATAAAATGTGTTACCAGGAAGTAATACATTGAGAGTTACCTTTCATTTTCACATATGTCCTGGGCACAGAGTTATGATAACAAATAACACATGGTTACATATATATAGTTACATAAGTGAGCAGGGTTACATAGTACAATATATACAAGACATTGCATGCACAGTTAAAGAACAGTTACAGACCAGATTAAAATGTGAGACAGCTTTAGTTTTGAAAGAACTTAGACTGGTGGTGGCTGAGAGAGTCTCCTGTAGGTTGTTCCAGTTTTGGGGTGCACGGTAAGAGAAGGAGGAACGGACAGATACTTTGCTGAACTTTGGGACCATGAACAGTCTTTTTTGGAGTCAGATCTCAGATGATAAGTGCTGCATGTCGTAGGGGTGAGGAGCTTGTTCAGGTAGGCGGGTAGCTTGCCCAGGAAGTATTTGAAGGCAAGATAGGAAAGGTGAACTTTGCGCCTAGACTCAAGTGATGACCAATCTAGTTCTTTGAGCATTTCGCAGCGATGTGTGTTGTAGTTGCATTGGAGAACAAAACGGCATATTGAATTGTAGAGGGTATATACCATAGGTTCAGTTAGGATTGCTTCATGTTACTGTATATTTACTAGAATATAATGTTATCTTCAACATGGACAGCACAGAGATCTTTGAAATCAATGCCTTCAATCTGAATTCCCCTGCAAAGCTAAAATAACAGATTATAAACTTGGGCGCAGTTGAAAGTGAAGATTAGTATTTTCCGACGGCTCTAAAAGCTCATTTTGAAGCAAGGGCGAAATGTCGGCAAAGAGTAGCCGTATTTATGCAGCTTGGCACACCTCGACAAAAATGAAGATGCCTCTTCTTGCATGTGTACAGTTTTATAAAGTTAAACAGCTGACTCTCCGCCCACATTAAAAGTTTGAACAAATCGCTGTGTTTATAAAACGCAGCTGATGCACCAACTCGTGGCACAGCACACCGGGGCCTCTCTGCTGCCAGTAATACCGGTGATGTAGTCAGTGGAAGGAATGAAGCCGCTGTAACGTACCGCAGCAGTGCGGAAAATTAACCCCTGTGCTGCCTGGCGAGTCACACGTCTCACCGCGGGACTTTCTGGGGCCATGTGGGGAAATATTATTTACCAACAAAATAAGATGCTTAAAAGATATATATGAAGGGAAACAGGACAGGCACTCCTATACTCAAAAAAATGTCAAATGTATTGACTCCCTGTTTCGGTCCCACTGGGACTTGTCTCACGTGGGGGCCGAAGTGTTGAGTCAATAAATGTAACTTTTTTTGAGTATAGGAGTGCCTGTCCTGTTTTCCCTTTTTGTACCTTTTTTTATGGTATGCACCGTCCCTTTGCCTTTATTTGGTATCCTATTTTGTGTGTGTCCATTTGCATGTCATTTCCCAGAATCCCTTGCTGCAGTAGGAGCACTGTATGGCAGGTGATAATGGTGAAAGGCAGGGTTGCAGACCTGTCTAAGACATGTGAATGTGCCCACAAGGGATATTCTTTATTGGATATATATGTGTGTGTGTATATATTGGAATTTCAAGATGGTCTGGACCTGTCACTAATAAACAGACGTAAGTAGTGGTAGAAAATACACAGAGTGAGAGCTGTCTGTAGTGAATTCAGAATGTCTTTGAGTATCACTCGTTGTCCAGATCGTGAAAACCGCAGCTTTGAAGAAACAGTGTGTGTGTGTGTGTGTGTGTGTGTGTGTGTGTGTGTGTGTGTGTGTGTGTGTGTGTGTGTGTGTGTGTGTGTGTGTGTGTGTGTGTGTGTGTGTGTGTGTGTGTGTGTGTGTGTGTGTGTGTGTGTGTGTGTGTGTGTAAGGTTAAAGTAATGTCCCCTTTTCCTCTTCTCTTGCCTTCCCTGTGTCTTCGGGCGAGGTATCTTGTGAGAACCCAGCAGCATACTATGAGAATGCATTTCTGCTGAGTTAGGGTCATGTTTAGTGGAAATAGGAGATCTGTGACCTCCCTGATCCAGGCGGTGTTGTTTCTACATTGCAGAACAGCGCAAGTCACAATCCACTAAGACAATAATTCGCATCATTGTTTTTTTGCAGTCCATATATTCTATTATTATTATTATTATTAATATTAACAAACTAGTTTTCGTAGACAGCACTGCAGTGCACACAAGGCGGGACATGGACATTTTCACCCAATCACCACGTGGAGCTAACAACTTTATTTTTTCGTTCCTAAGGCACATGGAGATTCACTATTTTGTTCCCCTTTTAAGTTAACTCTAGAAGTAAAAAAAAATATATATCAGCATTTAAATTGACATTTATTGTTTGATTTTTCGTTTGTAGCACATATCGTATTATAGGGGCGACTCCGTGAGTAAAGGCGCTGACTCTGTAAACGCTGACACTGAGTGTGAAGCAGGGGAACCTGGTTCAATTCCCGGTGTCAGCTCCTTGTGACCTTGGGGAAGGTCACTTTATGATGTTGGTGCCTGAGGCACAGGGAGATAGACTGTAAGCTCATCTGGGCAGGGACATGCTTGTAACATTCCTATGTGTTGTGTACCGCGCGCAATACTGTAATTGTGACGCGCTGTGAGTCCCATTGGGAGAAAAGCGCTATGGAATAAATATATTATAATAATCCCCTGTATTGTCTCTTTTGTAAAGCATTGCGCACATTGTCGACGCTAAATCAATATAAATTGTCATACATACATTTAAATACAACTCCAATCATTGCACCCAACGGCAGCCATTTTAATAGTGGGACCAACAGCCTTTGCCGCAGATCCCTTTGGAGATCGCGCTAATACAGGAAGAAGAAAGAACACATTTCTTGTAGGATGGAAGTGAAAGTTTAAGAAAAGGCTACGCAAACAGTCATTTTTAGGAGAACTGCTCCTTTAGTATTTTAGCCCAGGGCTAAAATACTAAAGGAGCAGTTCTCCTAAAAATTACTCAGATTTGCAAAATGTCCAGTGTTTAATGCACAGACTGTCAAAGATTATCTATACATTTCTGCATTGATATAGTGGTGTTTGCTCTTGCTACCAAGCCAAGCAGGGCCTTGGAAGTATGCTTCGTTTCCCATGTATTCCGCTCTCTGCATAAAGTTTCCCAGTCTCCCTGGTTTTACTCAAACCAAACAGACAGAACTTCATTGTTGATTAAAATGCAGATTGGCAACAAAAATCCTATTTTTTTTTTTTTTTTTGGTTTCCAGGGGGAAAAGGAGCGCGGAAACTTTCCACACAACATCGTTTGTCAAAGTCACACTGAGCATATAGCGCACGCGCCAGTTTCCTGTGAGGTGATTATTTAACCCTGTTGGTGCTGGACTGAAGGGTAACACATTACTCACTGGGGGGTGGCAGATTGGTAAATGGTTTCAGCAAAAAGCGAGCAGCTCCCGAATTGGATCTTAAGGCCGATTTATACTTGAGGCGTGCACGTGAAACATGCACTAGACTGGAAGCGATGGGGAGGTGTGGCGGACGCGGCTGGTTGGCCCTCATTGGCTGAACCGCTCGCGTGACGTGGCTGTCGCACGAAAAAAAACAAATGTAATTGTATTTTTGAAAAATGCTCGCGCAGTCGCTCTGCAGCTTTCGCGCCGCATACGAACTACAGTATGTGCGCCTCCATTGGTTTACATTAATTTGTTCCGGCGGCGTGCGTCCGTAGGGAGCCGGTTCTGTGGCTTGGGAGGATCGGGGGAAGTTGCGTCGGCCATCTTGTGGTTGGCGCTGCATGTGTATTATAGACTGTGTGTAGCACGGCGGCAGCCATGTTGGGGTTGGCATCACCAGAAGGAAAGGTTCTAAGAAGAGAATCTCCTCCGCGGGACAGAGGACCGTTCGTGGCAGTTGAACTGGAGCCGTGGAAGGAGGAGGTAGTGTCCAGGGAGCTAGTCAAGCTTCCTGGACTAGGCCTGAACCTTACCGCTAGGCCCCAGGCAGTCCCTCACTGTAGCTGAGTATTGTAGGGGCCGCACAGCATGGAATTACCCCTGCAGTGAGGTACTCCAGCGAAGCAGGACAGCAGACTGTGAGTTACTCGGGCTGGAGGCAGCACCGCGTGGCGGCCCAGACATGAGGCGTGAAGAGCTTGGTGTTGGGGATCCCATGGCATGAGACCCGACCCCCATCTACCTTGGGAGCATCTCCTGGTTACAGGCCTGTACCAGGAAGGTAGACGTGCACCAGCGATACACAGGGGAGGGTAGCGCTACCCTCACATACACATTTGGGACGAGGGAGGCTCTGATGGACATTGGGTTCTAGGTGCTCAGGGCACCCTAAATATTGTGGGGAACAAGCCCCATATTGTATTATTATTGTCGTTATTATTGTTGTGTTACATATTATCTTTTGGTATAATATGGGACCATAGTGAAGGAGTATTGTATACCCGGTTGTGAGTGTGATTATTTGGGGTATATCACAAATATAGATACAGACAGTCCTCGGTTATCCAACGAGATCCATTCTGGAAGTAGCGTTGGATTGTGAAATCGTTATAAAGTGAGTCCCATGTTAATCGGTGGCGGTCTAACGCATTCCGGCGTCGAAGAACGGCCCAAAGTGATGCATTGTAAAGCGTTGGATATGCCATTTGTTGTAAAGTGAAACGTTGGAAAGCGAGGACTACATGTATACCGGTTCCCGTGAGGAATCCTGTGGACTCGTGCCTAGTGCAGTTGTAGGCGTGCACCAAGTTTTCCACATGTTTACTCCATCCTGTCTTCTCGGGGTCCAGCAGGGTACCTAACATGTCAAGCAAAGTCCGATTGAACCATTCCGGTAAGGCATCTCTTTCAGGATGATACGGGGTCGTGCGAGATTTCTCAATGTTCAGTAGTTGCAGCAGCTCTTTGATGAGTTTGCTCTCGAAGTCACGTTCTTGGTCCGAATGCATTCGGTTGGGTAGCCCGTAGTGGATAAAGTACTTCTACCATAATACCTTAGCCACCATGAGGGCCTTTTGGTCTTTGTTGGGGAAGGCATGGGTGTATCGGGTGTAGTGATCAGTTATCACGTGCACATTCCCGATACCCCTAGAATCTGGCTCAATACACAGAAAGTCCATACATACTAGATCCATAGGACCAGAGCTCTTCAGGTGGGCCATTGGGGCTGCCCGGATGGGCAGTGTTTTATTCTGGATACACCGCAAGTATCTTCGGCAATGATGCTTCACTGATTCCCTCATCTTGGGCCAGAAGAACCGGTCTCGTAGTAATCCGAAGGTCTTGTCCACTCCCAAGTCCCAATGGTCATCATGCCGGGACCTTAGGACCATATACTGCAGCTTCCTGTGCGGGACCAGCTGTCTTCGATCCGGGTGGTTGTGATAAGGAACCCAAGAGTTCCCTGTTGCAAAACACTGCTCTGTGTTACAAAGAACAAATTGATACATATCCACCATTAACCCCAATGGGTATTTAAACTCCCGATCTCAGAAGCATAAAGACTTGTGATAGCACAAACCCATTTCAGAGAAAGAGAGAGAAAAAACACAGGAGAAAGTGCCAGACTCCATACAGTAGTTCCAGTGTTTGCACTGGCTAAACCCTTTTTATCTCACATTCATAAACACAGGCTCTCTTTATGATATAAAACACATTTAGCTGTCACTGGAACACAGTGATTTATGGAGCTGAGGTGTCCATGAGTGGGTAACAGCTTTGGCTGCTTATTTTGGCAGGTGCTCTCATTCAAGTTGCTGAGAGCCTCAAGGAGCCGCTAACACTAATGACAAAAGGTTAATGATTTTTTATTTAAAATATTTATCCAGTTTCGCAGGCAGATCCATTGGTGACCCCTTTTAAATCAAAGCAAATGAGGTCTGTCTGACTGCTAACGCTACAAGACACTTTCGGGTTCCGCCAGTCACAGTGAAATATCACTCCTCTGCGAAAGTAAGTGTATCCCTTGTACTGTTTTACATGGACACAATGTCAAAGTTAAACTTTAATGTACGAGGTTAAGAGGGGAAATTTCTTGGATTGCAGAGGACACGCCAAAATATTTTCCTGTGATAGACTAGAAAATGTATAGCAGAATCTAAAGAGCAGTCAGAACAAACATAAAACATCACAGTTGGTGAAGGTTGCGGTTCCTTACAATGCTTCTGATCTCAGACGCGCTATTAGAGAGGGTTGGGGTTCCTTACAATGCATCTGATCTCAGACGCGCTATTAGAGAGTGTTGGGGTTCCTTACAATGCAACTGATCTCAGACGCGCTATTAGAGAGGGTCGGGGTTCCATACAATGCATCTGATCTCAGACGCACTATTAGAGAGGGTTGGGGTTCCTTACAATGCATCTGATCACAGACGCGCTATTAGAGAGGGTTGGGGTTCCTTACAATGCATCTGATCTCAGACGCGCTATTAGAGAGGGTTGGGGTTCCTTACAATGAAGTTCTACGTCTTCAATCTTGCAAAGGGATTGGCGGATTACTCAAACCCACCTTGTAAGACTTAAAACCAACCAGGACAAACGTGAAAACGAGAGGTGACTCTCAATGTATCACTTCCTGGTAAAACATTTGATAAATAAATACCATTTAAAAAAAAAACATATTTACATATCACCTTAACCACTCAGCGTCACGTTGCATAACCAGCAACCAGCCTCGCACTGATGAGACCCAAAAGGCTGAAATAGCTTTCTGTGAGTAGGGTTACTGGCTCTACACTTCTTGAACCCGGGCTGTTTTGAAAAGCTGTGTAATGCGGCACGCATAAGCTTATAGGATTCCGTGTTAAAATGGATAAGGAGTAAATAGTGACACACACTGCTCATTTGCATGTCATAGCCCAGAATCCCTGGCTGCAGAGGAAGTGCTATATGCTAAGAGATAATGGGGAAGGGCAGGGTTGCAGACAAGTGGTATTTTTATTTACTGTAACCTTTAGCTCAAATGCACTGTAAAATACGCGATTTCAAGTATGTCCTGGGCACAGAGTTATGATGACAAATACATGGTTACAAATACATAGTTACATAAGTGAACAGGGTATACATTATATACACAACATTGCATGCACAGTTAGAGATAATATATATTATAGGTTTATGTAACAGTTACAGACCAGAATCAAATGTGAGACAGCTTTACTTTTGAAAGAACTGAGACTGGTGGTGGATGTGAGAGTCTCCGGTAGACTGTTCCAGTTTTGGGGCGCACAGTAAGAGGAGGAGGAGCGGCCGGATACTTTGTTGAACCTTGGAACCATGAACAGTTTTTGGAGTCAGATGATAAGTGCTGCATGTGGTAGGGGTAAGGAGCTTGTTCAGGTAGCTGGGTAGCTTGCCCAAAAAGTATTTGAAGGCAAGACAGGAAAGATGAACTTTGCGCCTAGACTCGAGTGATGACCAATCTAGTTCTTTGAGCATTTCGCAGTGATGTGTGTTGTAGTTGCATTGGAGAACAAAACGAACCCTGTTAAAATCCCAGTGCACTCTTTAGCTGTGACCTTGGGCAAGGTCACTCCATTTTCCTGTGCCTCGGGCATCAGAATCAGATGGTTTGCTCTTCAGGGCAGAGACTCCGTGTGAATACAAAGTGCCGCCCTGTGCACTGCCAGCACTATACAAGAACAGAAATATTATTCCAAAAGATGCAACTGGAAGCGTTGAATTAACAATCACTGTCTAAAACTTAGCAGTGAAATATTGACTGTAATGAGTGAGGTTTCCGACCTTTAAGAGGGTGATTCCATTACAGTCTATGGCTGAACTCCAGCCCTCACGACTCCCACAACAGGTCAGGTTTTCAGGATATGCCTGCTTCAGCACAGGTGACCTGTTGGGGGTTGCGGAGGTGGTTCTTGAGGACTATAGTTTATCCCTGATGCTCTATGAAGGCTGCTCATTCAGTATGCCAGAAGGTGAGTAGGATAAAAATGAGGGTAATTGTCATTATTCATCCAGCACCAACCACGTAAACAACACCATTCAGAGCTGCAATACACATTAAAATACATGGAATAAAACCTGAGATTACTTGGCAATAGGATGGGGAACGGAAGAGTTTATCAGTCACAGCGCGGCCGGGCCAGGAGATTTGCTATTGGTAAAATACTCCTTCGTGTTGATAAAACTGCACATCAGCAGGTCTGTGCACCTCATAACTCTTCCAGGCGCAGAACGTGCAGTTTTGCAGAATTTTACATTGCACGGGGAGCAGATTAGATCTCTTTATGAAAAGCTTCACCCCCGGTGATCGGGAGAAGCATGCACATCCATCAACATTACTGCCTGGAACGCATTATCTAGGAAATCCCAGAGTCGCGAGCCTATCGGTCGAATTAGCTGCAATTTCAGCTCAGATTAGAAGCTCCCCCTGAAGATCAAGTTCACGTCATTATCGCGTCAGAGAGCGCGAGCGAGAACGCCTTTCCCTCACCGGCATTTCTTCTTCCAGGCGGAAGTTTGCCCTAAACAACAGTGTCGCCGACGCCTTAACCCTATTATATTGTAAGGTTGTCAGCGTCCGACAGTTAGAGATTAAGGGTTGTAGTCTCTCAAGCACGGCAGGGGTTAAAAAGCACTGTATGTTAAGAGATAATGGGGAAGGGCAGGGTTGCAGGCGTGTCTGAGACGTGAATGTGCTCACACGTGGGGTTTTTTATTTACTGTACACTGTACGGTGGAGGTTACCCAGGCTGTGCTGAAAAAGCTATGTAATGCGGCAGACATAAATTTATAGGGGGTCCATGTTAAAATGGACAAGAAGCAAAAGGTGACAATGTATGTTCGTTTGCATATAATTACCCAGAATCCCTGGCTGCAGTGGAAGCATTGTATGCTAAGAGATAATGGGGAAAGCAGAGTTGGGGACCTCTCTGACATGTGAATGTGCCAGGAAGCCCTTGCCCCACCTCCCCCCCGAAGATTGGAGCAGGTTCAACTGCTGAAGTACTAAACTGTACTATGTAGAGCAGGGGTGCGCAAACTTACCAACATGCACCCCCCTGTCCCCTCTCCCCTCTGGCTCGCGCCCCCGTTTCTGCACGGCGTCAAATGGCGCCACGGGGTCGTGATGTCACATGACCTCGCAGCGTAATTTGATGCCGGTTGCCATGGAGACGCGTCGCTGGAACTCCAGATAAGTGAAAAGTTACAGAGGCCTCGCGCGATCCCCGGCATTTATTTTAAATGCCTTTGGGGAGGTGTGGGGCCTCTGTAACAGCCGCACCCCCCCAAGAAAAACAGGGGGGGCGCGCCCCCCACTTTGCACACCACTGATGTTAGAGAGGTAAAAAAAGTTGGCACAACAAATGGTACAATAAATGTGTATTTACTAGCTCAACATTCTGGCTTCCCAATGGAGCCTTTTTCAAGATCTCGGAGTCATTTTAACACATACATACACACACACACACATATATACAGTATATATATATACATATACATACACACACATACATACACACACACATATATACAGTATATATATATACATATACATACACACACATACACACACACACACATATATACAGTATATATATATACATACACACACACACACATATATATATATATATATATATATATATATATATATATATATACACATATACATACACACACACGTATATATACATATATAGGAGTTTCTAACAATATAAAGGTTTCGCTAGGACATTTGGCCGGAAAAATACTTTTCAAGGCTTTTCAAACTTTTTGGAGAGTTTGATTGAAACAGCTATGAAAGCAAATTTTACTCGATCCGCTCGTCTCTCTGACGTAAGGCCCATACTGTACCACCTCATTAAATCCACATCACACATTAAATTCAGCCCAACATTCGCTCATCTCTACTCCTCACTCTCTGTGACGTATAACTCAATCTGAATTCTAATTATCTTCTGGGTCTTCCATTTTCTCCACGAGGTCACCTTAAAACAATACACACGCAGGATCCTTTAGGCTGACAGAAGACAGAATAGAACATGAAAAAGTCAAGATTAATACGGTGTCGTGTCCAGTGGTACAGAGACCCAATTCCTCCCACGTGATGCTCCATCACATGCTGAATTATTCCTCTGGAAAGCAATTTTTTGCAAGAAGAACATTGTGAGCAAATCATCAGGTTTCACAGCTCCAAGTAAAAGTGTGTGAGTTCCTGCAGGATGTATAAAACCTCTGGGCAGAGACTCAGAGAAAACATGGGAAGAAAAGAGCATTGTTCTTCAAACTCGCTTTTCAAAAGTAACACTGGCCACTGGCGATTCACGGCAACACATCTCGACGTTGATCAGAACAGCTTCATCTGATACTCCGCCATCACCACCACACCATATTCTTTGGGAAGCAGTGATTGAAGTGTTCGTGTATCAGGGGCGATGGGATCCACAAACTTTCTATTGACCAATTTCCCCTTTGTTCAAGAATAAGGGATCAATTCCTTGACACCCCTACAGAACAGAGATACCCCAAAAGGTTACTCGAGGCAATCCGAACATACGATTTGTTTTGCGGATCTTTTTTTTTACATAGCATTTAAACGGGAGCGGAAGCCTGTTAATTTCAGTTTGGGGAACCCCCACCCCCCTGCTTCTGGAGATACTTACCTCCGTAGGGGGTGCCGGTAGCTGCTCCGCTAGCAGGGTTCACCTAATGGCTGAGTTTCAAAGCTCCCGCGCACTGCTGGGCCAATAGGAAGCAGCGATGTCATCAGGTGCGGCTTCCTATTGGTCCTCGTGACGCAGCAGATTTAAACTTTGCTGAGGTACCGGAACCCCCATACAGAGATCTCCATTTCATGGAAACAGGGGGTCCCCGGAGCTGAAATGAATGGGGTTCAACGCCGGAGCCCCCCCGCTTCAAACCTACCGGTATGTTAAAAAATAATAAATTAAAAAAAGGAATCGCCCCTTTAAGAGTTGTCTTAGAACCACTATTTTTTACTGATATTTCCATCACTGGCAAAAATACATTTCAATCTCTCTCGCTTTGGCTGCAGCATATTCTAATCTCGAGTTTACGTTTTTCCAAATCCCCACATCTTTGGCCTCGTCCATCTATCATTAATAATTTGCTGTGGAAAAAATGGGTCCAGGACAGAGTCCCCTATCGAGGCTGATATACACACAGTATATACAGTGTATATGTATATATATATATCCACACCGGGGGAAGGACCAGCACAGATAACATTCCAATAGACACTGTTTATAGTATAGCTTTTGCTTGCTTCATTCATTGTAACATCGCCGGAAGAAGAGATCAGTGTATCTCGAAAGCTCGCACAAATAAAAGCATTTCGTTAGCCACAGAACTGTATCATCTATTTATTTTTTGATTATATATATATGCAGAATAAATGAGTTCTTCAGTATTAGGTGATACCTTTTTTATTGGACTAACTATTTATGTCATAGGACAAGCTTTCGAGAGTTATCCTCTCTTCATCAGGTCAAGCAATACTGATACACAAAGGATTCAATGGCTAAAACAGTGTAGAGAGAGGGGGGAAAAACAACAGATATTTACTGTAGATAAGGTAGGGTGTTAAGTGTTTGAAGCCTGAAGAAGAGAGAAGAACTCTCGAAAGCTTGTCCTATGACATAAATTGTTAGTCCAATAAATAAGGTATCACCTAATACTGAAGTACTCATTTATTGTGCACTATCGCAACTGGACTAACACGGCTATTTTCTGCTTTATATATATATATATATATATATATATATATATATATATATATATATATTATACGTTGCAGCCATCTATACATTATTGTTTTTCATATTGTTATGTGATGAGTTATCCAGTTATACTGGCACACAGTAACAAACTACAACTGGCGCCCACTACAAATTCCTTCTCAAAGCCAAAAAGTGAACATGGGCATTAAACAGAAAAATAATTCACTGACACTGACATTTTCAGGGGATGATTGATGAGGTTCTTGGTGTTGTCTAGGGTGACTCAAAAGAATATATCAGAACATTTTTACTACTCAGCAAGCCGAGGCCGAAAATAGTGGTGGTTTTGTTCAGCGATGCTGCATAGCCCGGGCCTCACCTCTGTGCACCGGGGTCTTTACATAACCTGACCTCACAAGCCAATTACATCTGTTTTCTTTGTGCTCATGTGTTTCTAGTATTGACACCAACTTTAAGCTTTCAACGTAGGGTGTGTTCCCATGAACTCCTCACTTTATTACCAGCTGGTTCTTATTAGAGACCGGCCAATGAAATCCAGGAGTAACACAGTCAGCAGTGTGTTCCACAGCGGAGGGCTCTTCACTCAACCACCCATGTGTTTCAATTTACTAATCAGCCAATGAATTCCCTAACATTTCATAAACTGCATTCCACACCTCAGCCCGTGTGCTCATTGTGATTGACACTTTGGGGCTCATTCACTGACACACTTGTTCCAGAAACCTGCCCATGTCTTCTAAGTATGTCTTTCTTCTATGGAAAAGTAAATAGCCTTGTGATAAACCAGGTCCATTCAGGTGGATGGTGCTAAAAACTTCTCCAGCGCGGGGAAGTGGCTTCACAGCATGCTGAATAAAGGGATACAATTAAAGACAAATAAAAGACAGAAATGACCCCTTGATGTGGTTGGTTGCTGGATGTAAGCGACACCTTCGCATCGGGTTGCGGAAAAAAAAACATTTGCCTTTTTTTGAGTCACGAACAAAATCCGCGACTGAGTTAAGCGATTCACCAAGCGTTACGTCAATGGGCACTGCGATTTCATCTAAAGCAGCAAAACGTGTGAAATCTTATGGGGTTTTTAAAAAAAAAAAATTCTATAGTATCAGATAAGGTTTTTTTTTAATTTTTTAATTTTTCATTCAACTCAATGCCCTTTTTAATGAGTTTCAATATACTGAGCATCCTTTGATTTCTATAGCAGGCTTTATCCCACCTCCCCAGCAGTGCAAGATCTTTGCAACACTTTCCTGTTTGTAATCATTTGTTGCCAATGTTCCCATCAGTTTGAGCTGCAAACTGTAACAATAGATAATGTTACCTTAGTAATATCATTCTACATTGTAACTGGTGAGTTACACTGACTGAAGGATTGATTGAAACTGAAAGGCGGCCATTATGTTAGGCACACAATCAGGATTTTTACACATTTATAACGGGAGCACCAAACGATTGCCAGCTTAGAAAAGAATGTAGAATGATACATTGTCCCATGCTTTACATATACAAATAAGAAAATAAAAAGGGGAGCGCTGGGGGCTTGTACTTCTGCTTTAATATGCTTATTGCAACATTCTCTAAAATAGCTAGATGTGCTTAATGCCGAGATGTTGAATAAGGCGCACACACCATGTTTCGCTCACTGGCGATATTTTGCCGAAAGCCTACGAATTTGGCGACATTATTATCTCTTTGAGGCTCGGAGAAGCATTTTACAGGGAATAGATTTTGGGGAAAACAATGCTTGAAGTGTCGCGAATGCATTTTTGGACATTTTCGCGCAAGTCTGGTGGTTGCGGTTCTTGTTCAGTCCCGATCACCACGAAATCAGGTTGGCGATTAGTTATTGTGAGCAACATAAAAGTGATGGCGTTTTATTTATACAGCTGCATATACACAGCAAGATACACTAATTCCATGCATACTAAACAAATTGCATGGATGGAAATGACAAACGCAGTTTGCACAATTGATATGGCCAGTCTCCACCAGTCTTATTAGGATCAGTGATATCTGTACAGAACTGATGAGAAATAGCCTCTCCTTACACAAGTCACCTAATCATTTTGAAAAACTGGCAGCAGTTCAAAAGATGCTGAAGGCTAACGTCCGTGTGAATTATACAGGCAAAGCTTTTGAGCGCACTGTTTGACAATCATTTAGGTATCATTTTTCTTGCTGCGAAAAGAAGGAAGAAAGAACCCAAAGCAGCCTTTCTGGGGATCTGGAATCTCCGAGCGAGAAAAATCAATTCTCAAGCGGAAAAAAAAAGTGCAAAATGTGTTTGTGAGCAGTTATCACTCTGGTTTTCACTTACTGTAGAAGTAAAGTTTTGCTTATATATTTCCATCTGTCGGACAATGCCTGCACCCATATCTTATCACATTAAAGGTGGATGGTATCGACCTTATTCATTTGGATTGGCATTCTGTGCTGAAATCAATCACACATTATATATGTTATTTTTTCCCACGTGAAAAAAGTGACAAGAAACCCTTCACCGTACAGTGTACGGCAAATAAAAATATTCACACGTCTCAGCCAGGTCTGCACGCCTGCCCTTCCTCATTATCTCCCAGTATACAGTGCTTCCACTGCAGCAAGGGATTCTGGGTAAGGACATGGATCCCTATAAGCGTATGTACTGAAAGCCAAATCGGATGTTTCTTCCCAGTCTTCACACTTTTGGGGACTGGCGATTCGCTCATGTAGCTTGTATGCCAGAAAGCTGAGGCTCCTTCCACACGTACAGAACATGCATTTCATCTGTAAGACATCAAAGGAATGTAGCACGGAACAATGCATTCATCTTGGAGTTGCGCACACATGAAGTCATGTCATTTTTTAATTAAAAAGTGCACGATCTAAAAAAAAAAAGGAGGGTCAAATATAGGTCAGCCTCATGAACACTTTTCAGATGAATCTATATTTCTTTTGCATTGGTTTTATTGCAAAGCCTTACAGGCCCCTCACTGTGAATGGGTTAGAACTGTGTTTTTCAACCAGGGGTCCCTGCAATTTTCAGATCATTTGAAAATGGTACCAATACAGAAGAATTTACAATGCAACTGATCTCAGACGCGCTATTAGAGAGGGTTGGGGTTCCTTACAATGCATCTGATCTCAGACGTGCTATTAGAGAGGGTTGGGGTTCCTTACAATGTATCTGATCTCAGACATGCTATTAGAGAGGGTTGGCGTTCCTTACATTGCATCTGATCTCAGACATGCTATTAGAGGGGGTTGGGGTTCCTTACAACGCATCTGATCACAGATGCACTATTAGAGAGGGTTGGGGTTCCTTACAATGCATCTGATCTCAGACGCGCTATTAGAGAGGGTTGGGGTTCCTTACAATGCATCTGATCTCAGACACGCTATTAGAGAGGGTTGGGGTTAAGAATCCCCGGGTTAGAAGCAAAAATTAGGTATCTATTTATTTTTATAGCAATAACTGACTACTGCAATATAACTTATTAGTGTGATAGTACGTATAATATCTATACTGTGAAAATACATTTTTGGTTGATACATAGTTAATTATGCGCAAACAATATGAACAGATTTTTTACGATTTACACCAAATTCAACTTAGCTGACGATTTTTACACAAGTTCGACCATTTTTTCTTGGTGTACACATACACTTTTTCGCTGTACTTATAACGTTTGACTAAAAACATTTGTGATGTGCCCATTAAAGAAAAGGTTAGTAGTAAGGCGCCCACAAGCAAAATATAATTTGTAATTTCTGTGCGTCAATCTTATAGACCTGTAGCTCACATATCTATAACTAAAAAGCAATGAGAGGGGGCTGGCATTTACTCCTAAACTTGGATTGCACGATTTGCTTCATGAGTTAAGTGGAGGAGGGTTCCCAAAACGCCCTAAACCAAATGCAAATTCCCCCCAAAAATCGCCGGCCTGTTTAAATCGCCAGTTTTGACAGAGTTATTATCACGGTGCAGAAAGCCCAGAATACCTGTGATAGCAACATTTGCAAAACGGGCGAGTAGCCGGCGCCGTGATGATCGCCCGTCTGAAAAGGGCTTATCCGGCGATTTCTTTCTGCTGCAGAGAGAGAGCCGCCGCTCCCTGCGCAAATCTCGACATAGATTAAAAGTTTTTAATATAAAATGGAATACTAGTGTATTGTAGCAGGGGGTCTCCGGAGCAGAACCTCATTGATTTGAGGTCCAGGGACCCCCTGCTTCCTGAGATGCAGGCCCCGTTATTGGGTGCCGGTATCTCCTATGCATTTTATTCCCACGGTCACGTGACGCGGGACATTTAAATGCACAGGAGATTCCGGCACGCGGTAACGGGGCCTTGAGCTCTGAAGCCGGTGGTTCCCAGACCTCAAATTAACGCGGTTCTGCCCTGGAGACCCCCTGCTACAATACACTAGTATTTAAACCAAAATAAAAAATTGAACAAATTCGTTACCGTAGCGGCTATCCGCTATGGTAACGACGCTGCTTTAATGTAATTTTTATTAATAGTGTGCGGGAGCAGGGGGTCTCCTGAGATGAAACGCTTTGATTTCTGCCTCAGGGATACCCTGCTTCCCAAGTTACAGGCCCTGGTATGGGGTGCCAGTATCGCCTCCAGTATTTAAATCCCACGGTCTATGCCCAGGACATACTTGAAAACGACAGCTAGCTCTAATTGTATTACTTTCTGATAAAACATTTTATAAATAAATAATAAATAGTAACCTTACATGCATTGTAGTGGACTTGCGACTGTTATGAACATCTTTCCAAGCTAATACAACACCACGAGCAAATCTAATGGGAGCGTCTCTACCAATCAGCAGGGAGGACCAGACACATTGGTGGCGCCCACCAGAGTGTGCGTAAGAAAGTCCCGCAGCTGAATGTGCTGAATGCTAAACCATTGGGAGAAGACGCAGAGAAGACACAGGAGGTAAATCAGTGCAACGCTGTCATTCTCAGCACCAAACCCTTCTCCAAACAAAACTACCCAGCCTGCTGACATAAGTAAATAAACCAGCTTTGAAGGGACAGAAATTCACATGAAAACTAAAATATTTACCTTGATACCCTATCCGACTAATAACCACTTTTCTGCTGTAGCCAGTGAAAGATGGGAGAACATTGATTTTCTTTAGAAGAAAACGTCCGAACTGGGACAAAAGGAGGTACAAAAAGACAAGACTTTTTAGAAATGCTTGTTACACGTCATTATGAGCCGGGATGTTAATGGAGAAACTAAGCTCACAAGGCAGTGCGACGGGTGGCTTTTTAACACATTCAGTGCTGAAGGGGTCGGCAGAGCAGGGAATAGTCCTTTTGCTATCAGGGAGCCTGTAACACATTGGAAACCATTTGTAGCTCATCACTTTGACTTGTTATTTCAGTGAACCTTGACACAAACACACACACATTTGTGTGTATATGTGTGTGTTTTTATATTTATATAGTAGGGTCAAAAAAGCCGGCACACCAAATGGTCCTATAAATGTGTCTTTACTAGCTCGACGTTTCGGCTTCCCAATGGAGCCCTTTTCAGGAGTTCTTCCATTGGGATAACCGAAACGTTGAGACTAGACCAGGGGTGGCCAACTCCAGTCCTTCAGGGCTACCTACAGGTTAGGTTTTCAGGATATCCCTGCTTCAGCACAAGTGGCTCAATCAGTGGCTCAGTAGAAGAGACCATCTTCTCTTCTCCTTTTTTTTTAAAAATTCATTTTTGCATTTGCCTTCCAGCAGTGAAAAGGTTACTACAGATTGGTGCGTTTTTCTTTCCTACTTCAGCTGTGGTTGTCTGGAGAAAAAAAATATCGTGGTGAAAGGCAGTTTTTGTGCCTGTTTCTTCTCGGAGCGCCCGCCTCCCTTCTGCCCGCAAATTCATTTCTCAGGCCAATTTTTCCCCAGCTCAGCATGTTCTGTAGCATGTAACTAGGAGTGCACAGTGCTAGTATTTCATGTCACTACCGCTGGCTGGACAGAAAGCACACTGGGTCTAATTAGCACAGACGTGTCCCGCAGTGCGTCACAGTGATGTCAAGTTACCATGATATGGGTCACTTTGTTTGAGTTGTCATGTTGGTTCTTAAACCGATCACTTTGTTTACCTCTCTGCCAGGAAAAATGATCTTCTCACAAGTTCAACCACTGCAGGTACATGGTTTTATTTACCTATTGATTTGTTAGATGGTTCACCAGGAAATAACACATTGAGTTAACTCTCGTTTTCAAGTATGTCCAGTTATACCCTGGTCACATTAATTGGCTTTCATATTCTATCAGTGTAACAGATATACAGTAGCTTTGTTTGGGAATAACTTATCTGAGATGTTCAGTGACGTTCACATGTATGTATAGGTTTGCAAAACATCTATAAATCTATTCTATTCTAGGCTGCAACACAAACCCATAGATCCATCTGTCTTCCTAGTACAAGCTCAGGTTAGTTATTAGAAAGGCAGCATCACTATCACTTCATATTCCTAGATATTATTGACTGGTCGCTCCAAAGAATTCAAGCCATTTGCAGCACGGGCAGTCAGCTGTTAATGAGGCCAAAATACAGTCTCTGAAAATAATTCTAATCTTTCAGAATTGCCAATGTTGTCAGAAATGCGTGACTAATCAAGTGAGATCTTTTTACAGTCAAGGTTGGAAGGTAATGTACAGGGGAACATTATATCTTTGGTAGCTTTGGGACGTAAAATTCAATGGCGTCTATTGGATGTCTTCTTCTATTGACACATGTTGGGACAGACAAGTGTCCCCAGCTGGGATCCTGTAACTTGCATGTGCTGGACATTAATCACATCAAAACCAAGAAGAGTTTGTTTTTTTCCCACCCCTTTTCCACCAAACCATGTTTGAGTATTTACTATTTATTTACTATTCCGTTGATGAAGATTCAACATTGAGAGTGTAAGGGAGGAAGATAAAGTGTCATCTCAATTTAAGTACAATAAAAAACACTTTTTTTTTTTTAAATCCCCATTAGCTGAAAATAAGAATGTTGCATTGTATAGTGATACTGAGTCAGAGATCCTGGAACTGTAATGTGTACCCTTTGTGATCAGGGCAATAATAAAAAGTGGGGGGTATTTTGGGGGGTATTCCCGTTTTGATTCGTGGTGCTTGTGTTGGCATTGATGAGCGCAGTGCCCACAGCAATACTTTCCAGACCCCACCATTACATTATGTTTATTTTTTAAGGAGCAATCCATTTTAGATTTTTTTTTTTGTATAGCATTGAAGCAGGGGGTCTCCAGAGCTGGACTCCGTTAGTTTCAGCTCTTGAGACCCCCTACTTCCGGAGATAATTACCTCTATAGTAGGTGCCGGTAGCCGCTCCGGCTGAGCTAGCTGGGCTTTAACGTTTAAAGCTGCCACGTCACATGGGCCAATAGGAAGCCGCACCGATGAGGTCACAGCTTCCTATTGGCCCGCAGGTCCCGAGATCTGTAAATTGCGGCCATATTGTGAACCCTGCTAGCCGAGGAGAGCTGCTCCAGCACTAAATTCAGAGGTAAGTATCTCCGGAAGCAGGGGGTCTCCAGAGCTGAAATTAACGAGGTTTAGCTCCGGAGACCACTGGCTTCAATCCTATATTACATTGTTTTTAAAGATTCACCTCTTTAAGGTGCCATGGGCAATTATGGCCCCTCTGAAGGTGAATGGGTTGAGCTGAGTGTAAAGGTTCTCAAAACCTAACACCAGTTTTGCACTAGTCATATCACTGATAATATTGTGATATTTTAAGCAGTAAATCCAGCAGTAATCATTTAAATGCATCTTCAGCTTTTAGATAGATACGTTTTGAAAGTGTAAGCTTGTAATATAGCTACTCAGTACCCTCTAGTGACTTCGGCCAGTGCAATAAAATCCCAGGGAACAGCACAGAGGGTGGAGATAACGTTGTGTGCTGGGTTGATGCAGCCTTCTTACCATGGCTGTTGGTACTTGGACAACTCCATTGTGTAGTATTGGAACAGGGTTACTGGTTGGTGGTCCCAGAATCCCGAGGGATACAGCAGGTCAAGGGCCGCACAGATCTAAATCTGAAACTTAAGCCGCAAATGGCTTGCATTTAAAAAACATTGGTGTGCCTTCTTCTGTGCCTTTCTGACCCTCCTTTCTATCCTCGCGCCTCTGTCTCTGATTGACAAGACGCCAGGGAGCAGAAAGGTTAGGCATCTCACACATTTGTAGCCTCTTTTGACTGCTGAAACCCAACATCGATTGTCTGGTTGGGTGGAATTGTGCCCATACATCAGCTTTTCAGTGACACAACTCACCATTGTTTTGCTTATGCAAAGTAAAGGAACAGTTCATCTATTAATGTATCTATCAACATGTTCCATTTGGATGTATACTCTTGACCTTTATAAAGTGTCATCTGAAGGCTATGGTATGCTATCTCACCATTCCCCTGCCTACTGTAGGGCTATCATAAGAGGGAACCAACTAAATACGTCTGAGGCTTCGACATTCCAAACATGTACACTGTATTAATCCATTCTATGATACTGATTATATAAAGGTTTCAAATAGACTTTGGTTGTGAACAAAAATACATCAACCATTCTTTTAAGCTGCGTTATGTGCCTGAATAGGTCTTTCTACCTTTACACAGGTGCAGGTGTTTCTGTGTTACAAGGACTTTCCAACGTAGTCAAAAAGATGACAACTTTGTGGCAACTCACCAACTTCCCCGAGGCTAAGAAGATGTCTGTGCCAGTAGAAGAGACATACAGTACAACATTTGTATCAAACATGTATTTGCGTGACACCCCATCTAAAGGTTTGGGGAACTTCCATTCATTGTTGAAGCCCTTCTTCTCTGGAAGGTTTGGTTTCCCACGTGTAGCTTTTGACTCCTTCAGTGCTGGATGAGACTGCAGTATATTGCACTGTACACGTACATTGTTTTGGTACTCAAACCCGTCTAATAGAAATCCTCAGACATTTCTGCCATCCGGCAAATGCTATAAATTGCAGATAGGGTGGTATCTATTAGTAGAATATAGGGAAGAAAGGGAAGAATTGAGATATTTGAGTATAATGCAGAAATGTATTTGGACTTTCAGCAAGAAAAAGGTTTACACTGTAGCAAGGAACTACTGTCAGATCCATCCCTATGAAGGATGCAATGTAAAACGGATGTGTCCAAGTGTTAACACATCCTGCTTCCTATAGATAGGATCTCATCACAGTGATGTCCTGTGCAAATGTTCACAATCAAGGATCCATGATTTTGCAATGAACCCTTTCCTTTAGGAGTAAAAGTGTAATGGACAAGGAGGTGCAAAGTGTCACTGCTTTTTCTATCCTCAAACCAACACTTAATGTTTTCTTACAGTGTAGATACAGCACAAGTTTCTAGAAGTGAATGGGATTAACAAGAGTAGGGTCTCTTGGTATCTAAGTACCCCTATTTGTTTCATGGAATTTTTTTAACCACGTTGTCATTTTCTCTCAAAGGGAACTATAATATGTGTCTACGTTTTAATTACACGCCTATTTTACAATTCTCAATGAAAAATGAAACGTGATTAATATTTTGTTAAAGGGATCAGAAACCTATACATGTGCCAGCCCGGGACGGAGCGAAACACGCTGGAGGTGGAAGTTGTTACTCTTTTTATGTACACCTGTGCTCAATAAATTATTGCTGTACGATATGGTCAAGCATCCAGTCCCGTGTTAACTGTGAGCTGTGCACCATGAGTCTGCTTACAGCACGTCAAGGCCAATGGCTTGGATTTCTCCTTGAGCTGTAAGCTGTGGTCCAGCCTCAAATATAATGTACAGTACCTCGATGGCCTTGGGGGGAGATAGGAGGGGGCTTTTATAAATGTGTGAAAAGTCTCCCTTGAGTTTACTAAAAGGATTTAACCTTCATCCACTCCATGCAGATCAAAGGTGACGACTCCAGCCAACCTCAAAGAGACAAGTTGCATTTTAAGGGGCTCTTTATGTGAGTGATTTAGGTGAAGTGGCCCTGTTAGGTTAACTGCTGTGGTACCTTATGTTCAACGTTTCTGTGGAGGTGATAAATGCTGTTTCTATTCCCCAGGCAAAGAACTTTTATCCTCTCTGTGGGCAGCCTCACACGTCCACTTGGGGATGGGGGGGGAGGGGGTCTTTTCTTCTGCTCAGCTGCCTTTTACACTGCATCCAACAACTAAGATGGACTTTACATTCAGTAACTGAATTTTATACGCCTACATTTTAACGGAATATAATCACATTTTAGTAATGACCAGCCACTGAAGACTGTTGACGATGCTGCCTTTGAAAACCTTTTTATTATTATCTTTTTTTTATTGATGGCACCAACATAGCGCATAGCGCAGTACAATAACAGTGTATGACCAAAGAGTGCAGAGATTCTCAGTTAATTTTAGGCTTTTAGCAAAGAGTTAATATGCCATTTCCGCTCAAATAAATAATGGTTTCTCTGCCTAATGATAAACTACATGTTTTGTGCTTTTTAAGGAGAAATGTAGATCTGAATATATGGGGAATTATTTGGGGGACTCTGCTCCTTACAATGCTCAGGGGGTTTGCAGAAAGTATATGGGGCAGATATCACACCTCCAATTATGTATAATTAGAAACTAACGTCTAAGGCCTTGCCCCCGCTGCCTGCTACAGCATCCGCTGTGGCGGACGCTGCGCTCACGAGAGCCCTCCCCGCAATGGCGCCGGGCCTGCTGCGAGGGGGGGCCGCAGCGCTCCCGCGAGAGCTTCTCCTGCTCTCAATAGAATTGAGAGCAGGAACTCGCGTCGAGCGGCTAGGCACGCCCCCCGGCGGTTCAGCCAATGAGGGCGAACCTGCCGGGTGACGTCATGGCCGCGCCCCCGTCACTCCCCCGCCACGCCCCCCCCGGTCTCTGCTCCTGCAGTGAGCTGCAGACCGGGGAATCGCCGGAACGCGCAGCCAAAAGCGCGGGCGCGCATTACAGCGCCGTGACCGGGGCCTTAGCCTAAGAGAAGGTGCAAGAGAAACATAAAAGGAACCCGAAATCCCCCAAATCTAATAGTAACAAAGACAGTGAGTTCACAGCAGTCAAATAGCAACAAATATCACGTAGACCAAATGAAGCTGGGATATCCTGAAAACCTGACCTGTTTGTGGGGGGGACTTGAGTTGAGCACCACTGCCGTATCCCATTGTGATATGACCACAGAGAAATATCATATGATCAATCCAGCTAAATGCAGCATTTGTCTCTGCTTCAGCACAAGTGGCTCAGTGAGTCCCAGCTTCAGCACAAGTGTCTCAATCATTCCCTGCTTCAGCACAGGTGGCTCAATGAGTCCCAGCTTCAGCACAGGTGGCTTAGTCAGTCCCAGCTTCAGCACAGATGGCTCAAACAGAGGCTCAGTCTTCATAGCTGGAATATCCTGAAAACCTGACCTGTTGGGGGGGGGTTTGGGGACTGGAGTTGAGCACCCCTAGATTAGTTTATGAGTTTATTGATGCTTATACTGTTTATTTTTCTGCATATATCTTGTATTGCGATTTTCCGTTATATGCGCATTGCGCTTTATGCACGAGCCTGGACATATTTTGATCCGTTTTTCAGCAAACACTTTTCATTGACGCCATTTGCTGTACTTGATACTTGTTGCTGTTTGCGTGCGGGGAACGCCCTTCGTTTGTGTGCTCTGTACTTCTGCGCCTCTCAATTCAGGACCCGGTACTTTGGCAATTTTGACACTCAGAAAGTCTATTTGTCTAAAAATCAGGAACCAGAGTTATGGCAAAAAACTTATCCCAATAAACGTATCACCATTAATTACTCCTGTTGCTATATATGTTTTTTTTCTCGGATATCTAACACAATGACACATAGATTTTTTTTACATGGAATTTTTTCTGCTTTTATCTGCGACTATGAGACGTTGTTAAACTTTTGAACTAACCAGTAATTGAACTAAATTCTGCACTGCTATTTGTTATACGCAACCCAAAATCTGCCTGGTGGTCTTTCATCACCTGAAAGTGGAACAATGTGTGGACTTCTGTAGCCTTGGACTGGACTGCTTTGGGTCAGCGTAAGATAATGAAGGGATCGCCATGCGCTGTAACGTCCCGCGCAGTTTTCTGTGCGAGAGAACTTGCAAGGATCCATTCCAGCTCGGAAGACTTTATATCCATTCTTATTCACGGTGGCAAAATAAAAATGTGCTACTGAATGAGAGGAAAGTTCACGATCATAACACTAATGGTGATTCCATGTGTGTGCGTAAGTGTTAACTTGAAAGTGTTTTGCTTTATTCTGTGTTAACTGCTTGAGCGCTACAGGGAACCTGTGCGATGGTGTTAATATCATTGTATTTATCTCTTATTATATTGCACTGCAGTACGTTGCATTCTTATAAATAATAATACAAATAGAATAACCTACGTCAGGAGTGGCCAACTCCAGTCCCCAAGAACCCCCAACAGGTCAGGTTTTCAGGATATCCCTGCTACAGCACAGGTGGCTGATTGAGCCACCTGTGCTGAAGCAGGGACTGATTGAGCCACCTGTGCTGAAGCAGGGATAGCCTGAAAACCTGACCTGTTGGGGGGTCTTGAGCACTGTAGTTGGGAACCCCTGTAACCTACCTACTACATAGCAGATTAACACAGGAACAACGTATTGCTCTCCTGAGGAGCTTACAGTCTAATACCCCACTTCAGAGGCCAGCGCTTTATTCCATACCATTTTCCCTTTATGCGTAGTCTCATACGCATTAGCTTGCTTGGTGCTGGAGAGGTATCCATGGGAATTCTACCTGCCTAGAACACGGCATGTCCTATGCAGTACAGAAAGAGTTAAAAGGAAAGAAGGAAACAGATTAAGGGGTACCCGTCTGATAAATCTTTACCAGCTGGTTTTTAGGGTGTCTTTTCCTCTGTGTATTTTGTGATGCCTAAGCACATAGGATGAATGCACACAGATACACCACCCATATTTACTTTTCAACAGGATGCTCTGATTAATATGGTGAGAATTCATTGGAAGGACAGCACGGTGGTTAGAAAAGTCTAACGAACGATGGGCATTAGTGGAATACAATTATATTGAACATATAGAGAAGGGGGGGGGTTCTGTCCCCCACCCTCCATTTATTTTACAGGATACAGCAAATAAAAAGACCTGGTTGCACGTCTCAGACCCCTACCTTTCCCCAGTATCTCTTAGCATACAGTACTTCCACCACAGCCAGGGATTCTGGGTAAATACATGCAAATGCGCACAGTGTGTCACCTTCTGTAGGATAAGAACCAGGCTGGGCCCCAGAGTGGAACCGTGTTATTATATAGTGCTGGGGACTCCCCACGTCCTGAAATACTGACCAGTAAAGTTACCAGCTTTAAATCTTCCTTCCAGGGAAAACAAAATGGCTGCCAAATCTGAGGCAAATAGGAAGCCACATCATTGTTGGTGGAGGCTTGATATTTTGCGGCCATTTAAATCCCCCTTTTTAAAAACATGGAAGTAATACCGGTAACTTCATGGGTAAATATCTTGGGAACCAAAGAGGTCCCCGGAGCTGAAAACAGCGCAGTCCAGCTCTGGAGAACCACCCATTTCCAATCCCGTGAAAAATGGAGGTTAGTGAGGAGGGAGTAAGGAGGGGGGGGCGGTAATTGTTGATTTAACACTATTCAGCTTTTGGCACAATTGTGTTTTAGGACTCCATTGGCAGTGAAAGGAGTAGAAATCCAATCATCTCTTCTCTAGGCATATATATATAATATATAAATATTATATATTATATATAAATTCTGTCTGTTTTAAGATGGCTGCTGTGTGCGTTCTGTGCTCTCAGGAGCAGGGTTCTCAGGGTGAGGGGATATATACATGCTGCATACTTTATATTGCATTTTATTAGTCTTTATTAGTTATTAGTCTAGTGTGGGATATTATTATTATTATATGCACATTTTGTGATTTGCAGAGTGACAGTTATTGTTGATTGTTCAGTTCGCTATTATTACCCACAACATATTTACGGCCTGTTCCCTTTACCTCACTAGCGAGGGAGGCCGGACGTTTCGAACAAATTGTCCAGCAGCTGTAATGGCTCACGCTGTAAAAAGGCTGCAATCCTGTAAAATATGTGTAATAGAAGGATGAAGGACAGCCTAATTTCGCTAGGCAGTCTCCCACGACAATTCTGCCTGCCATCTAAGATCTAAAACCCATAAAGTTATATTGCTCAAACAGCACCACTATCTCTCTTTCTCTGTCCACCCACAATGTTCTATGTTTGATAGGGCTTTTTTTTCCACCCTGCCTCCCTCAGGTCTCTCCCACTGTTCCCATACAATTTCACATGTGGTCTGAACGGGGCACTTCCTGCCGTTAAGAAAAGCAAAACCAAGACCCCAGCAAAAACAGGCTGTATGCAGAACACCCAAGTTGACTCAGTGTGAGAGAAGGAGGCCTAATCCATTCCATATGACTAACTGCAGAGGCCTAGCAAGCCAGGCCAAACACTGATTGGGATACAGAACAAACTCTTTCTTTTTTTTTTCTCCCCTAAGTGGACACTTCAAAACACTAGGAACACGTTCCAAAGATCGCGCCCCTAACTTTATACTGAGATTATTTGGCCTGCTATGAAAACCCCTTTCCTCGCTTTAACAATAAACCATACAGACGCATTAATGCAAGTGCAGCTTAAGCAAAATTCCAATCGTCTTCTACATACTCCAGAGAGGGCGGGTGTTATAATCCGGGTTTCACTACTATATTGTGTTGGAAGTCAAGATACAGCGAGTGTATGGCTAGTCTTCTTTTTACTCACTCTCTGAAAGGGTTAATCATTGATCTGATACCTAAATATATTAACCCTATTCAGTGCTGTTCACGGTCCCGCAGTTCAACAAGGAAGACGACAGTTCCTCCTCTTACCGTGCACCCCACGACTGGAACAACCTACCAGAGACCCTCAAAGCCGCCTCCAGTTTAAGTAATTTCAAGACTTCAGCTGTCTCACATTTTAATCTTGTCTGTAACTGTTGCATACGTCCAGAATCATGTTCTCTCCAACTGTCCCTGAAATGTCTGGACGTATAAGGCCTCGGGCATGGTCAGCGCTTAGGCGCTGACCCGTGCTGAGGCGCGCTGCTGCTCGGCAGTGAGCCCCTGCAGCCGTAATGAGAGGGGCTTTAGCAGGGGCTCGCGCACGCTTCCGCAAGCGTGCGGAAGCGTGTGTCTTACCTAATCTTTAGTTTCTGCGCTCGCCGGAGCGCAGGGTCGGTCACGTGAGCGGTTCGCCCATTGAGGGCGAACCAGCTCCGTGACATCACAGCCCCCCCCTCCCCGACACGCCCCCGGATGGCGTGCGGTCTAAGGCCAGGGAAAGCACCCGCTTTCCCTCAGCCTCAGCGCGCCTCCGCCCAGCTGGATCCACTATGGACTCAGCCTAATATATCGCCTCTGTCATTTAATGTAACCATGTATTGTCCCATGACTCTGTGCCCAGGACACAGTTGAAAACGAGAGGTAACTCTCAATGTAGAACTTCCTGATAAAACATTTGATGTATAAATAAATAAGGGTAGTGCACCACTGGTTCCTCTGGCTAAATAACATGCAAATGCAGCATGCACCATGCACCAGTTGGAGAAGCAGCCATTGTTTTGAATCGGCTGCATGCAAGAATGGGAAAGATGCACGCCACTGGATGCAATAACATTCGCTACGTCTGGAGGTAACTGTTTTGCCCAATTTTCCCCTGGACGTTTCACAGGGGGGCAGAAACTATTTTGTGGGCGGGGCAGTTTTGCATACAGAATCGATAACATACATACAGTACATTACCATCATGTAACAATGGACATACCCAGAACCCTTTGCACCTGTAGTTCCATGACGGGTTCCAATGCCATAAAGCAGAGGTACAATACAAGTATAAAATGCACCAAAAAGGCCAACGTCATGTATAATTGAGCCATTGTAGGAGGAGGCAGAAGATTATGTATGGTGAGCGAGCATTTCAGAGCTCAGGACTCCGTTCATTAGCTGTCCCCTGCTGACCTTGTCTCTGTCACTTTTACCTCCCTGCGTCAAAGTCAACACCGATGTAATTTGCTAATAATAACAAAAAAGCCTTTGATTTATGTGACTGCTAAACGGATTGTAGGTTTGTTTTCATTAAAGGTACGCTCTCATATCCAAAATATTAGTGCTAGCAATATTTCAATGGAGTTCAATTAATTACTGATTAATTGATAACCTGCGAAAAGAAGTGTTGTGTAATTAGTGGGAGATTGGCTAGCAGTATGAGTTATGTGTGTTGCACTGCACAATTAATCACCATTATTTCAATTACAGTGGCAACATAAAATATAGAGTAACAAGAATTAATGTGTGTAAGAATTTTACACAGACTCTTGTCCTCAAGGGCCACCAACAGGTCAAGTTTTAAGGATATCCTTGCTTCAGCACAGGTGGCTCAGTCGAAGACTGTACTGAAGCTGGGACTGACTGAGCCACCTGTGCTGAAGCAGGGATATCCTGAAAAACTGACCTGGTGGTGGCCCTTGAGGACTGCAGTTGGCCATGTCTGTGCTAGAGGTTTTTCTAAGCATCCAGAAGTGAAGGTGTGTTTACAGTTAGATCCCCACAACACTCCGTGTTTCCAGTTCTGCAGTTATGTAAAACTATGTTGCTTGGGTCATGTACTTTGTATAATTCTGAAAGTATTTGAAATAACTTTCCTTACAATGCATGTGATCTCAGACGCGCTATTAGAGAGGGTTGGGGTTCCTTACATTGCATCTGATCTCAGACGCGCTATTAGAGAGGGTTGGGTTCCTTACAATGTATCTGATCTCAGACGCGCTATTAGAGAGGGTTGGGGTTCCTTACAATGCATGTGATCTCAGACGCGCTATTAGAGAGTGTTGGGGTTCCTTATAATGTATCTGATCTCAGACGCGCTATTAGAGAGGGTTGGGGTTCCTTACAATGCATCTGATCTCAGACACGCTATTAGAGAGGGTTGGAGTTCCTTACAATGCATCTGATCTCAGACGCGCTATTAGAGAGGGTTGGGGGTTCTTTACAATGCATCTGATCTCAGATGCGCTATTAGAGAGGGTTGGGGTTCCTCACAATGCATCTGATCTCAGACGCGCTATTAGAGAGGGTTGGGGTTCCTCACAATGCATCTGATCTCAGACGCGCTATTAGAGAGGGTTGGGGTTCCTTACAATGCATCTGATCTCAGACGCGCTATTAGAGAGGGTTGGGTGTTCCATACAATGCATCTGATCTCAGACGCGCTATTAGAGAGGGTTGGGGTTCCTTACAATGCATCTGATCACAGACGCACTATTAGAGAGGATTGGGGTTTCTCAGAATTTCACAATTTAAAAATAGTGTTCCTTATGCCAAAAAGAAGGTTGAAAACCACTAATCTACTGTGTCAACAGAAACTACAGTATGTGTATTGTATTTGCCACCAGAAAGGTGTATAACTCAATGATAAGAGCATTTGAATGAAAATCAAAATGCAACTGGTTCACATCCAGGTGTCATCTTAAACTATACGCCTGCTGTGTCCGTCTCTCCCAAAACCCCAGGATAGAGTGTCAGCTCTTCAGGGCAGTGTTTTATTTAGGATAACTTATGTTTGATGTGCTTATCCCAATTTTGCATTACAGAGGCCTGTATTCTAACATTTTCATGCTGCGGTGGTTCTGCAAGGTACGGAGTACACGGATGTCCTGTATAAGTAACCGGATGTCTGTTCCCATTTTCCTGACTGATATCTTTGTCTATAAACCATATTTCTGAATGATCTGTAAATTAGATTTATTTTGAAAAAAAAAAAAAAAAAGCGACCACCTTTTGTGTTTTTAAATCACAGATATTGTAAAAATGACGTCAGGACCACTCTTGAGAAGATAATGTATCCCTACTTTTTTTAAAGCCGCGACTGAAGCCTTATATTTCTGATGATCTTGTGGTGTGCAAACCTTTTGGGACATGTCCTGTAATACACGGAGCATTCGCTTCTATGTTTTAGGTTTCTGTGGGATCTTAGCCAGTCCTGAATCGTGAATGTATCTTCTTTTGTGAGATTTAGGAAAGCAGCAGGCTATTGAAGAGTCCTCTTTTTGTAAATGTAACACAGATGTTCCTCTAGCAGCTATCAAAAAAACACAAATTATATTAGCTTAGCTACAGGTCACGGACAGTTTAGTTTTTTGAAGTTCTGTCCCGTTGATCCGACTTCGCAGTTCCACGGCTCGGAAGGAAGGGGGCGCTGTCATGTAATATGATCAGAGTCAAATAGAGGACATTGGTGTGATTTAATGTACGCCTTGTGGTTTGCTGGAGCAATAACTCTATGTAAATTGCTTCAGATGAAACATAATGCATCTCATCTTGGACTAAGATGTGTCGTGATTATGGAATCTTTTCAAAGGAGAGTTAGTGGCTCTCATTCTTCCCCACTGTGCTTCGCGCTAACAGCATTTCATGCGTCTGTCAGGCTCTTGCTGCTTTGTGCTAAATCATCAGATGGAAAGAAACTTGCAGTTGTGTCGGGAAGTGACAGCAGCCTCAGAAGTGTGTGACCCCCACTAGTGTTGTTGCCATTTGTTTATAAGGCGCAGAGCAGTATAACGGGGGGGTGAAGACGAAGAAACATAGAATTAGACGGTAGATAAGAACCAGTTGGCCTACCACTTCTGCCCGTTTTTCTATCTTCTGTAAAACCCCAGAACCCCCCTTTGATCATTTGCTTTCATGTGTTATAGCAGGGGTGGGCAACTCCATTCCTCAAGGGACATCAGCAGAGCAGGTTTTAAGGATATCCCTGCTTCAGCACAGGTTGCTCAATCAGTGGCTTCCTATTGGCTCATGTGACGCGGGAGCTTTAAACTTTAAAGCCCAGCTAGCTCAGATGGAGCGGCTTTGGGAATCTACTATGCAGGTAAGTATCTTTAGAAGCAGTGGGTCACCGGAGCTGATCGCTTCTCGGCCTTTTGGCTAAGATCAAGGCGATATGAGTGCTCCTCTCGGCCTGCACAGCTATGACCAAATGCAGTACCATCCTATCTGGGGCTTCAGTAGGAAAGGTCTGTGGCAAGCATTTGGCCCTCTAGCACGTTGAGAGGTGGTGTCCAGGCCCCGGACCACAGAACCCCTGAGCCTTCGGGCTAAGGGGGGATGGCATTCGAACAACCAGCCCTTCGGGGCTGGGGTGCACCCGCACAACCCTCGAAAGAGGGGAGATGACGCGAACTCCCTTGCGGGCCTCGGGCCAGAGGGAGGAAGAGACGGATGTCCTGAATCCTAACGGAGGAAGGCATCAATGTCCCTGGAGACCTAGGCTTTCGGGCTGAAATCTTCAGGGAACCCGTTCCGAGGGCGGCTCTGACTTGGGTTGGACAGTCCAAGGGCATGCACCCGAACCACTGAAGTGGATTGGGATCTGATGAACGAGAGGGGAGGGTACCCCCCAACCCTCTCGGGAGGGTGGAAAAAAAAAAGTGAACCCCATTCATTTCAGCTCCGGGACCCACTGCTTCAACCCTGGGTAAAAATACACACACATAAATACAGTACATATATACACAATACAGTACATATATACACAATACAGTACATATATACACAATACAGTACATATATACGCAATACAGTACATATATACACAATACAGTACATATATACACAATACAGTACATATATACACAAACACACATATATACACAAACACACATATGTGAGATAATTAGATAATTAGACTTTTAAGTTCTGTTATGTTATAGTAGTACAGAAATAAGTATGTTCGATCGCCACCGGTCAGCTAATGACAATCACTACATTTCACATTTCTTAACCTACATATTTTTTGTGTGATGTGGGTAATGCAAATAATTTGAAAAAATGTCTTCTGCGTCCAATGCAATATTTTGCTCCCCACATGTTCATAAATCTGATTACTTCTGGGATGTCTCATTTCTTGTCTGGGTGCCCCGTCCACTTACTCATCTGGTAAAGAAAATACAAGAGAATCCGCTGAGATGAATCTTTTTTTTTTGTTACATTTTTTGGATCATTAGTTTTCGAGGCCCAAATGGTGGTTGTCAGTGGTTATTAATGAAAAAGATCCCTGATGTTTTGCAAACTGACCTTGTCACGTGTCAATGTCTCATTTGTCATAGGGCTACAGGTTTCCCCATCTTCATTTGGCCCTGACTCCCCAAATTGTGGTTGACAATGGCTATTAATGACTCGGCTAAGAGAGGGGACCTGAATTGGGGAACCAAGTTTATGAGCGGCTTTGATTTATGTTGTTTTTTTGTGTGGCATCCAGGTTCCAATCTGTTATCTATTGGCCTTGACCCAAAGTTGACTACAAAGACGGTGCGCCATCGCTGCGCAACTAGTGACGTGGAAGGGCCAGATATGCGAAATAACCAGCGTTCACTTGGCCTACATTTCGAATGCACTTTTTGAAAAACGTTGGCGTTTAAAAATATTCGATCGAAACGTTTACCCTTAAAAGTTCAGTCCAAATTCGCCAAGTCTAAGCAAAATGAGAAATGTACGATTGAACTTTGAATTTCACCAGGTGAAAAGTGCTCTGGTTTTGCTGCCGAGGAGAGAGATACCTGGAGATATGCTCATTTGGATATGCAAAGTATATTCAAATAGTTGAAATTAGCATATATCCCAGGTTCCTCCTCAGGTGTGTTCCTTTTTGTGCACAGGTATCGCAAAGACCGGTCATTTTTGCCGTATTCGCAAAGTCAGGCGAAACATTTGCACATCTCTAGCGAAAGGTGTGTGGTAGTCTCATTTTCACTCACATCACCTCTTTATAGGCACGTTATATTGTCTTCAACCAATCTTACCTATTTACCGTGCATCTCACGTCAGGAACCACATACCTGAGACTCTCCAAGCTGCCACCAGGCTAAGTTCTTTCAAGACTTCATCTGTCTTACACTTTAATCTTGTCTGCAAATGTTGCATACGCCCATAATCATATATTATCTACAACTGTCCATGAAATGTATTTAAATATAATATATCACCTCTTCATTTAATGTAACAATGTATTGTTATCATAACTCTGCTCAGGGCATGCTTGAAAACGAGGGATAAGTCTCAATATATTACTTCCTCGTAAAACATTTTTACAAATAAATCAAATAAAATCTATTTTTCACGTTGCAGAATTCTAGAGCTATCTGCTCGCCGTTTTTTGATTTCCGAGGTTGTCTTCTATTAAATGAATTAATAGTTTGCTGCTTAATCATTCAAGTTATTTTCCACTATATTCAAGGGAAAATATACTTGTGTTGAATTAACAAATTAAATTCCTTCCTTTGCTTTTTATTCTTTAAAGCTGCAGTCCAAGCTGCTGTTTTTTTCATTTTATTTTATTTTTTTCTCCCTTTAATATGTGCATCAATACAATCCACACAATGATAAGTAATTAGCTAAGTTGTGATCGATCGGCGAAGATCATGCTCGAGGGTTCACTAAATGGCTGTCAGTGCAGCATAAGAAGACCAAAGATGCAAACTTCTGTGGGGAAGATCATGTGACCAGGCCGTCACTAGATACAATTGGTGCACTGCTGGAGAGAAGGCAGGGCTCAAAAAGGGGTTGTGCCAGAGCCTGTTTCAGAAGAGGAAGGGGATGTGACTTAGTAAACAGTTGCTATAGAAACAAAAAATGCTTTGTACATTATAATACTTAAAAAATATAACTGAAAGTGGTTTAAAAAAAAATGCTACAGGTATTTTCTCATAGTACAGAACTGTTTTGTTTTTTTTAAACACACACACACATGTAGAATATTGCTCGGTCCGCAGCTTTAAAGCACCAGAACTGGAATGGGGATTTTTTATTTTAATTTTTAGCCTGTTGACGGTTCCAAAAATTGCAGTTCTCTTATCAAAAGTAGCTGTTTTTCTATTTATTAATTAAATCCAGGAATATCACTTCCAAGGATAAATTATACAATTAGAACAACTTTATGAATATTTCAGTGCTTGTCCCCATTTTGTTTGGGTGGGTGGGTCAATATATGTTTAAGGCACGTTAACTTATACCATAACAACCTCCAGTGTCACTGACTGACCCTCCTAACAATGAAAAGTTTCTAGCTGTGTGTTGGGGGGGGGGGGGATACTAGAGTAGTACAAATGATTCCCCCCAGCCTCCCCTCCCCCCCACGGAGGGGACCTGCAGACAGAGAAGCGTTTTAACTCTGCTGAATGCTTCTGTGCAGTGAAACAGGATTCCCCTACTCCTGAATGACTGGGAACAGATGCAGGGGTGTCAGAGATGATAAAAGACAGCGGAGTAAATGTTACAAATAGGTTAAAAGAAAGGTCCGGCGCCAAGCACATCATAAAATGCTGCCAGGCTTGTCATGTGCGTATAAATCTTCATTTTGTAATAGAATAACCCAGCCTCTCGCTCGGGGTTGGGTTTCACAGGTGAGAGCCAAGCTGATGTATGGGCAGAAAGGCTCCTCCACCAGTCCGCCGACCTTTCTACGCTGCCCTGGGACGACCAATTTAACCCCTGCGCCACCAGGAAGGGCCTGCAATGCATGCCAAGCCCGCCTGGCAGTGAATGGGTTAATCCCGTCACTGCTGGGAGCGGCACCCAGTAACCGAGCCGCGTGGAAGGGCGAGGGTTAAAAGCTCTACTTGCACTCAAACATTTCGTGAAACCACAGGAACGCTGGTAACTGTAAGGATCACATGCATAAAGCTCCATTAAAGCAGCAATACGGGTTTCACTGTTTGGGTTTTTTATTACAGGATTGAAGCAGGGGGTCTCCGGAGCTGAACTGTGTTCATTTCAGCTCCGGGGACCCCCTGCTTCCAGAGATACTTACCTCTGTAGGGGGTGCTGGTATCTGCAGTCAGAGAAACTGTGTGCCTAACATAACGGCGGCATTTAAATGTCCCGCGCCAAGTGGGCCAATAGGAAGCTGACACATCACCCGGTGCGGCTTCCTATTGGCCCGTGTGACTGGAACATTTCAACTGAAAAGCGATACCGGCCAAATACAGAGGTAAGTGTCTCTGGAAGCCGGGGGTCCCCGGAGCTGAGATTAACACTTCAGCACCCGAGACCCCTTCTGCAATCCTGTAATACTTTTTTAATTTTTTTTGTTTAAAACAATGAAACCGGTATTGCTGTTTTAAGGCCCTGACGCGGACAATAACGTACAAGTAAGCTGTGTTCTCTCCCATAAAGAGGATCGATGATGTTGCAGCTTCCTATTGGCCTGAGATTTGGCAGCCATTTTGTTTGCCCTGGAGACTTAAACCTGATAACTTCACCGCTAATTATCTGTACTTCCAGCACCGGGAAGCTGAGATACTTCCATACCTCCAGCCCCGGGAAGCTGAGATACCTCTGTACTTCCAGTACCGGGAAGCTGAGATACTTCTATACCTCCAGCCCCAGGAAGCTGAGATACCTCTGTACCTCCAGCACCGGGAAGCTGAGATACCTCTGTACCTCCAGCACCGGGAAGCTGAGATACCTCTGTACCTCCAGCACCGGGAAGCTGAGATACCTCTGTACTTCCAGCACCGGGAAGCTGAGATACCTCTGTACTTCCAGCACCGGGAAGCTGAGATAGCTATGTACTTCCAGCACCGGGAAGCTGAGATACCTCTGTACTTCCAGCACCGGGAAGCTGAGATACTTCCATACCTCCAGCCCCGGGAAGCTGAGATAGCTATGTACTTCCAGCACCGGGAAGCTGAGATACCTCTGTACCTCCAGCACAAGGAAGCAGAGATGTATCCATACTTCCAGCACCGGGAAGCTGAGATACCTCCAGCACCGGGAAGCTGAGATACCTCCAGCACCGGGAAGCTGAGATACCTCTGTACCTCCAGCACCGGGAAGCTGAGATACTTCCATACTTCCAGCACCGGGATGCTGAGATACCTCTGTACCTCCAGCCCCGGGAAGCTGAGATACCTCTGGACCTCCAGCCCGGGAAGCTGAGATACCTCTAGACCTCCAGCACTGGGAAGCGGAGATGTATCCATACTTCCAGCACCGGGAAGCTGAGATACCTCCAGCACCGGGAAGCTGAGATACCTCCAGCACTGAGAAGCTGAGATACCTCTGTACCTCCAGCCCTGGGAAGCTGAGATACCTCTGTACCTCCAGCCCCGGGAAGCTGAGATACCTCTGTATCTCCAGCACCGGGAAGCTGAGATACCTCTGTACCTCCAGCACCAGGAAGCTGAGATACCTCTGTACCTCCAGCACCGGGAAGCTGAGATACCTCTGTACCTCCAGCACCGGGAAGCTGAGATACCTCTGTACCTCCAGCACCGGGAAGCTGAGATAGCTATGTACTTCCAGCACAGGAAGCTGAGATACCTCTGTACCTCCAGCACCGGGAAGCTGAGATACCTCTGTACCTCCAGCACAGGAAGCTGAGATACCTCTGTACTGCCAGCACCAGGAAGCTACCTCACAGCATGTCGAACAATTGCTACCAAGACCCACATTTACTAAAAGGTGCTATAGTGGAATTACCATTTGATTGGACCATATGGTAGTTTATGGCTCAATACTATGTAGGAAATCCAGCCCTTGGGGCCTTATTCTGTATACTCCGAAGCAGCCATTAGGGCCGTTTTTGGCCACAAACCCCCCATAGACATCAACGGGGATTATCGGACAAAAACAGGTCAAAGGTCCGCTTCAGCGTATGCAGAATTACCCCCGAGGTGACTCCCTGGTGCCGTTTCCTCTAACAATACCCAGTGTCCTTTTTCTATTTCTCCTAGGAAATGGCATAATAAGAAGTTACTCACACAAGACTGACACCATCCATGTTATTTAAAGACACAATCATTAAAGTCCACTTTAAATTAATTCCTTCCTTTGCTTTTTATTCTTTAAAGCTGCAGTCCAAGCTGCTGTTTTTTTCATTTTATTTTATTTTTTTCTCCCTTTAATATGCGCATCAATACAATCCACACAATGATAAGTAATTAGCTAAGTTGCTGATCGATCCGTTCTCCTGTGATCGATCGGCGAAGATCATGCTCGAGGGTTCACTAAATGGCTGTCAGTGCAGCATAAGAAGACCAAAGATGCAAACTTCTGTGGGGAAGATCATGTGACCAGGCCGTCACTAGATACAATTGGTGCAGTGCTGGAGAGAAGGCAGGGCTCAAAAAGGGGTTGTGCCAGAGCCTGTTTCAGAAGAGGAAGGGGATGTGACTTAGTAAACAGTTGCTATAGAAACAAAAAATGCTTTGTACATTATAATACTTAAAAAATTTGTTTAGATCCACTTTAATAAAAGGATATACCAAATAATATCCGGCACCTGTAAACTACAGATGTAGAAAGACGGTGGCACCTAAAGATTAACCCTGCGGGGGGGTCCCATACAGAAGCAAGGGGCCCCCGCCGGGGTGACCGCGGCAGACACTGTCCCTGGCGCAACAGACTTTTGCTTCTTTGTCCTCGGCGCTGGGGACAGTGGGTCTTATTACATCTGTACAACAGTTAAACATAGGAAGCACAGAAATGTTTATTTTAAGGATGTGTCAAAGAAGTGTTTGCCTTTTTGGGGGCCAGGTAGACGAGGAATGCTATACTCCCCAAATTACACCCCATCCCGGAAATTAGTGTCTGGGGATGGAAGTGTTACAGTAACACTCACTCACGCCCCTCCCATATATAAAGTGTATTATCAACGTTACAAATGGTGTAACATAGCTGTTGATATATTGTAACATGCATCTTATAGAGTCACATATTAAAATATAGGGAATTATCATGCTACATTATTACGTCTACAAAATGATAGAATTGTATGAAAGATCTCAACCACGCATTATAGAAGTTAAAGCAAAGTTACAAAAAAAAAAAACACCCTACAGTACATAAAAATACCACTTGTGAGCACATTCAGATATGGAAGACAGGTCTGCAACCCTGCCGTGCCCCATTATCTCTTAGCAATGAAAGATCTCCAAACCCATGTTAAAATTATCAGGTTTTCAGGGTTGGTGCAAAATTACAATATTATTTACTGTGCAACAAACTTACTATACTAATATAATATTAAGACATATATATGAGGTCCCTGACCTCAAGAGCTTAGGGGTATGTTAAAAATATATTTATACAGTATATATTTCAGGTAATACCGGTCTTGAGCAAGGAAATATAAAGATACATGGCGATCCCAGAGTTCCTGTGTGTGGCATTTAATCCCAATGACCATACTTTGTCTACTCCAATACAGCTTCCACATATTGTTATCAATCAACACTCGCACACATTCAGATTAACCTCCTGCTGAATGCCCAATCTCCAGAGACTACAACGTTCCCATCAACTGTTCAAGCATCCCCCTAACAAGACAAAAACATGGAACTATATTTTAGTTATCTTTCTGCAGCCTATTTAAGGTTTTTCCAAAGTGCCCTGTTCTCGGCCTAAAATCCTTAAGGTATCAGCAGGCTGAGAGGTCAGTAACATGATCTCCATGCTAAATAGACACTAAGCACCCTTGAGAGGGAGAAAAGACCCTTAATGATTTTTGCAGATGAACTGGGAGGGGAGGGTATGGTTTAGGGGGGGGGGAGGGGATATACTGGCAATCCCATACTGCCCAACAAAAGATAACCTTTGACTTTGCCTGTCTAGCTGAACTTTGGTATCAACAAAATCGAACCTCTAGTGGGACCAATAAATCTTGGGGTGTGTTCATATCAGAGATCTAATATCCTGGCTGTAAAACATGAGAATTCAAACCTGAAAAGGTAGTTAAACTTTCATTCTACAGTAGATGTGTTCCCTCTAAGGCAAAGGAAGGAGTCAAGTTATCGGTACAGTAGACTGTTGTCTGATTTGTCATTGTAAATGTTCATGCAGGGCCATTTTTGGAAGGAGATAAAGTGGACAACTCCCACATAGATATTAGGTTTTGTTTAGATCAGTTTTATAGTCCATCATGGATGTTCAGTGTTGTAGGAGTACGACAATACACTGCTGACCTCTCCAGCACTTAATAGGTTTTAGACAGCCAAGGAGGAATTTCGCAGGTCTAGATTGTATCGATGTATTCAGAGCCCGAGGAATCCATGTCTTCTTCCTTTGGTTTAATATCCGTTTATCCTCCACAAAAGAATTCAGATACAGACTATGCCATTTTTTCATCCACAAGGTACATGTATAAGGTTTGCTCTGCATGAGAGTGAAAAATAACCATTACAGACCCTTTCAATCCGCTATGCACCACTCCACTACTGACCCATTGGGTTCTCTGCTGAACCTCAACTGCCAACCGTTGCCATAAGTTGGGGAGTTGTCCACGGGTGTCTAGGTAGCAGTTGCAAACCACTGAGCCAATGAACCCTTTTGCCAAAAACAAAACATATTGTTTCTCGCCTCTTAGAACCCTGTTGACAGCACATGTGGTGGGACGCAGCCTAAAAACAGTGACTTCTATTGGCTGAGCCTGTGCTGCCAACAGAGCCGGAGGAATTTCCTGAAGTGACAATGCACAGGAACTATGGGGGAGGCAGCACATGGTGCCAGAAATTCTCTGCATCTCACCACCAAACTACTCCAGTTTTGGAAGGTCAATGTGCTGCAGAAATAAATATGTTTCGATCCATGGGACGATAGACGTGAGGCCCCTGGCAGGGTATGCAAGTCAACTCAGCGTGAAATTTGGAATATAATTGTAGATTATTCCTCCTTTTAGTAGGGATAGTTTTATATAAAATAATTAGCAGGTTTATTACTGTGTATATAACTGTGGATCAATTATTCAGACCTTTATCTTTGATAAAGGTCCATGTAAGACCCAAAATGTTGGTATACCAATAAACCTGCAAATGTTTTCACAAGGCCTGTGAGTAATTGTACGATACCTTCTTTATTGTACTATAAAGACGGATATTCAGAGCACTCAGGCTGATGTCCCGCTGCTGTATGTGAGTGTCCTTGCTCCTTATTCTTATCTTTACCTTTATATATATGAAAACAATCTTATTATATAATATCAAAATATCAAATGACATATATGCTAGAACAATGAATCAATGTCCTAAGATGCTACCACATGCAGCACTTATCCCCTGAGATCTGACTCCAAAAGACTGTTCATGGTCCCAAGGTTCAACAAAGCCCCGGCCGCTGCTCTTTCTCTTACCGTGCACCCCACAACTAGAACAGTCTACCGGAGACTCTCTCAGTCACCACCAGTCTATGTTCTTTCAGAACTAAAGCAGTCTCACATTTTAATCTGGTCTGTAACTGTTACATACGCCTATAACATATACTATTTCTTATAGTGATGTACCGGATACTACCCGGTACCCGGCGTTACCCGGCCGCTTTTCAGCTACCCGGAAATTTCCCGGACCCGGCAGCTGAAACATGGGCCCGGCGCCGGGTATCCGGGTAATGTCAGGGTAGTTGAAAAGTATTTCAAATCAGAGACAGAACATGAAACACAGACAGAGCTCAGTGCTACATCCATTAACACAGATACACGGTACAGTGCCTATATATATATATATATATAGATATCTTTTGAATAAAATGGTCTTTTCGTTTAACTCTTTGGCCAAAGTGTTGTAAGCCCTTGAGCCCCTCCAAGGCAGACCACGCCTCGAGGGTCCTAACACTAATATAAATTCTTAATAACCTGTACATTACCAGGAAGAATGATTTATTATAAATCTGTCAAAATTAGTTGCATAGTGCTTAGTCTGATTGAAGCTCTTATTAACCTGTACATTACCAGGAAAAGCACTCTGTATTAGATTTGTCGCATTCAAACTGTATGCAGGTTCCCCTGAGTGTGGAAGGTGAGGTGGAGTGAGCTTTTAACCATTTAAAAGTGGGAGGGGGTGAGCTTCAACCTGGGAAGGAGGAGCCACCCTCCAAATCAGCTTTCACTTTGGCCAAAGAGTTAAACTAAAAGACCATTTTATTCAAAAGATATCTTTATATATATATATATATAGGCACTGTACCGTGTATCTGTGTGTGAGGATTCGGGGATCGCAGCGCTCACAGCGCGACCCCTCCTCACCTCCTTTGCCTTCTACTGTTGCCGTGCTGCATGCCCCTCACCAGCGCCGGTCATCTCCCGCTGCCCTGGGGGTTCCCCGCCGTCTCCGGCGGTCCGCCTCTGCTCCGAGGCCGCCCCTCTCTCATGCGGCTGCCATTTGTCCCGGGCGCGCGTGTGGGACAGCGCGCGCCGGGTGAGGATAATTTATTCACTGCAACTGACGTACAGGCTATTTCCCCAGATCAAACTTACTCACCTGCCTGACCTATCCAAGACAGCTCCACGCACTCCTCCAGGTCTGTCCCCCGCTTCTGATTGGTCAGCCGCACTTTATATTGCCTGTCCTGCCACTCTCTCATTGCTCGACATAGTCTCCACTTGCGGATGTCTACTCTGGCACTTTCTCTCTTTATTTACACAGGACACGGTTTGGCTTGGCGGACGTCAACCCCTGGCTCTCGACCCCTGCTTGGACACCGACCTTCCGGGATTTTCCAATCCTCGACCTTGGCTAACGGCAACGACTACAGAACTTCTTTACCGGTACCGGCAAGTATTGCTAAAGCTAACACCACCTGGCCTGGCAACGCCTAAAACACCACACTCCGGACACGCTCCTTTTGCTGTGGGTGCGTGCTCATATATGTCCCCACCTCAGTACAAGGGACGGGTCTGGTCTGCGGGCAGCACCAGCGTAACAATGTGTTAATGGATATAGCACTGAGCTCTGTCTGTCTTTCATGTTCTGTCTCTGGTTTTAAATATATATTGCCATGCTCAGTAGCACTCCTCTTTGACACCTATACGCATATATATATATTGTGGTTATTCTGGGGGTTCAATATGAGCTTACAGGGGTTCTGTATATATAGTTGAAAAATATCTCTTACTTACCTGCTGGAAGCCCGCGCGGACATCTGAACAGGTAAGCAGAGGTGCGGGGGCAACATGTGCTGGGACCATGTGACCGGAACAGCCGGCTGTCCAATAGGAAAGCTTCTTCTCCTGCTCCGGTCACATGGTCCAGCTCACAGTGCTGTATGGCGTCCGGCAGCTCCCGCGCGGGCTCCACACTGACCGCTGATGCTGCCCCACTGCCCCCGCTCCCCTGCTTACCTGTTCAGATGTCGCCGCGGGCTTCCTCCACCCCAGGTAAGTTTCCTCCACCTCCAGGTAAGTGAAAAACCGGGTAGCCGGATAACCGGCCGGGTACAAGGCGCCAAATCCTCTGGGTACCCGTTACCCGGTTTTAAAAAATGTAGGACCAGGTCCCACTCTAATTTCTTACTGTGCATGCAATGTCTTGTATATAATGTACTAGCTGATATACCCGGCGTTGCCCGTGATTGCTGGGGCGAGGGGCGTGGAGGGGCGCAGGGCAGGGAGGGGGGAGAGGGGGCGAAGGGCAGGGAGGGTGGAGAGGGGGCGAAGGGCAGGGAGAGGGAGTGAAGGGCAGGGAGGGGGGGGAGAGGGGAGAGGGGGCGAAGCAGGGAGGGGGCAAAGGGCAGGGAGGGAGCGAGGGGCAGGGAGGGAGCGAGGGGCAGGGTGGGGGCGAGGGGCAGGGTGGGGGCGAGGGGCAGGGAGGGGGGGGGCAGGGATTGGGCAAAGGGCGGGGCAGGGAGGGGGCAAAGGGCGGGGCAGGGAGGGGGCAAAGGGCGGGGCAGGGAGGGGGGGGCAGGGATTGGGCGAAGGGTGGGGCAGGGAGGGGGCAAAGGGTGGGGCAGGGAGGGGGCAAAGGGCGGGGCAGGGAGGGGGCAAAGGGCGGGGCAGGGGCGAAGGGGCGGGGCGGGTAAGGAGAGAAGGGCAGGAAAGGGGCGAAGGGCAGAGAGGGGGCGAACGGCAGGGAGGGGCGAAAGGACAAAGGGCAGGGAGGGGGCGAAGGGCAGGGAGGGGGCAAAGGGCAGGGAGGGGACGAAGGGCAGGGAAGGGGCGAAGGACAGGTAAGGGGTGAAGGGCAGGGAGGGGGCAAAGGGCAGGGAGGGGGCAAAGGGCAGGGAGGGGGCGAAGGGCAGGGAGGGGGCGAAGGGGCGAAGGGCAGGGAGGGGGCGAAGGGCAGGGAGGGGGCGAAGGGCAGGGAGGGGGCAAAGGGGCGAAAGGCAGGGAGGGGGCGAAGGGCAGGGAGGGGGCGAATGGCAGGCGAAGGGGCGAATGGCAGGGAGGGGGTGAAGGGCAGGGAGGGGGCGAAGGGCAGGGAGAGGGCGAAGGGCAGGGAGGGGGCGAAGGGCAGGGAGGGGGTGAAGGGGCAAAGGGCAGGGAGGGGGTGAAGAGCAGGGAGGGGGCAAAGGGACGAAGGGCAGGGAGGGGGCGAAGGGCAGGGAGGGGGCGAAGGGCAGGGAGGGGGCGAAGGGCAGGGAAGGGGCGAAGGACAGGGAAGGGGCGAAGGGCAGGGAGGGGGCAAAGGGCAGGGAGGGGGCAAAGGGCAGGGAGGGGGCAAAGGGCAGGGAGGGGGCAAAGGGCAGGGAGGGGGCGAAGGGGCGAAGGGCAGGGAGGGGGCAAAGGGCAGGGAGGGGGCGAAGGGCAGGGAGGGGGCAAAGGGGCGAAAGGCAGGGAGGGGGCGAAGGGCAGGGAGGGGGCGAAGGGCAGGGAGGGGGCGAAGGGCAGGGAGGGGGTGAAGGGGCGAAGGGCAGGGAAGGGGTGAAGAGCAGGGAGGGGGCAAAGGGGCGAAGGGCAGGGAGGGGGCGAAGGGCAGGGAGGGGGCGAAGGGCAGGGGGGGGGCAGGGAAGGGGCAAAGGGCAGGGAGGGGGCGGAGGGCAGGGAGGGGGCAGAGGGCAGGGAGGGGGCGAAGGGCAGGGAGGGGGCGAAGGGCAGTGAGGGGGCGAAGGGCAGGGAGGGGGTGAAGGGCAGGGCTGGGGGGGGGTGAAGGGCAGGGCCGGGGGGGGTGAAGGGCAGGGCCGGGGGGGTGAAGGGCAGGGCCGGGGGGGTGAAGGGCAGGGCCGGGGGGGGTGAAGGGTAGGGCCGGGAGGGGGTGAAGGGCAGGGCTGAAGGGGGGGTGAAGGGCAGGGTCAAAGGGGGGGGTGAAGGGCAGGGTCGAAGGGGGGGGTGAAGGGCAGGGTTGGGGGGGGGTGAAGGGCAGGGCTGGGGGGTGAAGGGCAGGGCCGGGGGTGAAAGGCAGGGCCTGGGGGGGTGAAAGGCAGGGCCGGGGTGGGGGTGAAAGGCAGGGCCGGGGTGGGGGTGAAAGGCAGGGCCGGGGTGGGGGTGAAAGGCAGGGCCGGGTGGGGTTGAAAGGCAGGGCCGGGATGTTGCGTGAAAGATCCCTTCCCCTGCGGTTTCTTACCTTCTCACCGGGCCGCGCTCCTCCTCGGGTTCCTCGGCGGTCTCCGTTCCCCCCGGCGAGGCGCAGCTGAGATGCTCAGATGAGGAGGTGGTGTGGGCCGCCGGCCCGTACAGCTCCCGACTGAGAGAGCCGGAGGAGCGCTCTCGGGGATGGGGAGCTGGGGGCGCGGCCTCTAGGCCTTAAGGTGAGAGCGGAGAGAGCGTGCTCTTGGGGGGGGGGGAGTGGGAGCGGTCTGTGGGAGGGAGCACCGGGGGAGAGGGTGAGCACCGGGGGAGAGGGTGATCTTTGTGAGGTCCCGCGGAGTGGTGATAGGGGGTGGTACCGTTGTTGCGGGCCAGCGCCGCGGAGGGGTGAGAGGGTGGATGGGCGAGGGTGGGTGAGGATGGGCGAGGGTGGGTGGGCAAGGGCGGCCAGCCGTTGAGGGGTGAGAGGGTGTGTGTGTGTGACCGGCCAATGAGAGGTGTGCGGGGGCGGGCGGGCCAAGGGAGCCATCTCATTGGCCTGAGGCGGAGTGACAGGCCAAAGGTCCAATGTGATTGCCCCTAGGGACAGGACAAACAGACTCGCATACAACGGTTTGAGAAATATATAGATAGATAACCCGGCTCACTTAATGTAACGATGTATTTGTAACTATGTATCTGTTATCATAACTGTGCCCAGGACATACTTGAAAACGAGAGGTAACTCTCAATATATTACTGCCTGGTACCAGACAAGATTAGAATGTGAGACAGCTTTAGTTTTGAAAGAACTTAGACCTGTGGTGGATTTGAGAGTCTCCGGTAGACTGTTTCAGTTGTGGGGTGCACGGTAAGAGAAGGCGGAACGACCAGATACTTTGTTGACTAGCCATTGTTTAAAAGCCAGCCTGGCTTTTCAACATATGGACAGCCATGTTCAATATGACAAGTATAAACTTTCTTAAAATAAAATGCAACATAGAAAATGGTTTCTTCCAGCACATGCATGAAAAGCTGGCACTTCCATACGGTCTCAACCCGGAAAACCAGTTCATGTCAAATTCGTTGTAAAAACGCTGCAGCAAATGTAAATATGTGGATATTGTGTAATAAAACACTTCATCTGTACACAGAGGGGGTCAAATAGTGTTATAAATAGCCTGTTTTTCATTTTTTTTAAATGACAAACAGAAATATGTAAATTGACTATTTATGCTTCATATTACCCAGTGGAAACCCGTGCTCAGGAAAGCTATAAAACACACAAGGTCACGTAAGGGTCACAGTGGAAAGAAGTTCTGGTCTGTTAAATGGTTCTTCTGACCCTAACTGCTCACGGATCTGATGACCCCATCTCAATAACAGGGCGGCTACGCTTTGCTGGCGAAAGGGTTAGGGATGCTGGCTGTGGATTTTAAAAAAAAACAAAAAAAAAACCATGCACTGCCCTGATGAACACACCCTCAGCACCTACCTTTCCGGAATCATCCATCCGGCTCCCTACCACCCATCCTTGGAGTTTCTGGGGAGATGGTTACCAGTTGCTAAGGCATTGGGAGGCATGTGTTGTGTCTTTGTTGTTCTACTTCTGCAGTGTCCCCGCAATTACTGGCAGTGGTAATAAGTCAGGCAGGTCAAAGGTCGAGAAAAGGCACAAGTTAGTGCCATACAGGGGGTCAGAGACCGGCTGTCAATTTGAAAAATGCATGCAGTAACACAACAGAAGTGCCACCTTTTGACATGGTCAACGGCAGGGAATGCATGGCTGGAAAATGCGTCCCCCTGATCACCCCCTTTTTTATTTGTTGGGTAATGTGACGCTAAACCGTCTGAAAAACTATACAGCTAGTCTTGTGAACATCTTAGTTTCCCCCATAGTGAAAATGATTCAAAACATATAATTTTTATGGTACAGCAAATAAAAATTCCACGTGGGAGCACATTCACACGTCTAAGACAGGTCCACGACCATGCCCTTCCATATTATCTCTTAGCATACAGTGCTTCCACAGCAACCAGGGATTCTGGGTAATGACATGCAAATGAGCGCAGTGTGTCACTCTTTACTTTTCATCCTTATTAACATGGGACCCCTATAAGCTTGTACCTGCCACATTACACAGCTTTTCAGCACAGTTTGGGTTAAAGAAGTGCAGAGCCAGGAACCCTATTCACAGACAGCAGTTTTAACCTTTTTTTTTCAATAGTGCTTTTAGATAATATTATTCCTGCAACAGGTATCTATCTATTGTATTAGCAGGGCCGGCGATAGGGGGGAGAGCCAGGACAATTGTCCCGGGCATGGCGCCGCGGGGGTCCCCGTCCTGGCCTGCCAGCACTGGCAGTTGGGCCCGACCTCTGGCCGGGCTAGCTGCTGGGCCCCAGCTGCCCCGGGGGTGGCAGCTGGATCAACATCCGCGTCCTCCCCAGCTTTCCTTCCCTTGCAGCAGGCCTCTCTCCTGTGTAGGCCCCGCCCCCTGCACCCAAAGTTTGGTGGGCTGATCAGCGCTGCACCGGAGGCCTGCAGGTAAAGTGCGTGTGTTATGTGGAGGGGGGTACTGTGTGTGTTATGTGGAGAGGAGGTATTATGTGTGTGGGGGAGTTTTTTTTAATCTATGTGGTGGGGGGGGTATTATGTGTGTGGGAGGGGTTATGTGTATGGGGGGAGGTGTTACGTGTATGGGGGGAGAGGTGGGGGTGGGAGAGAAAGAGGTGGGGTGTGGGAGAGAATTGGGGGCATGAGGGAGAGAGGGATGGGGGATGAAAGAGACGGGTGGGGGCGTGGGAGAGAGAGGTGGGGGTGTAAGGGAGAGAGGTGGGACAGAGAGGTGGGGACACGTGGGAGAGAGAGGTAGGGTGGGGATGTGGGGGTGTGGGAGAGGGGAATGAGAGATGAGAATGTGAGAGATAGAGGGGGTGGTCTTGCAAGGCTGCCAACACTGGGGGGTGGGTGTAGTGTGGGGGGGGGGGGGGGCAGTGGAAACTGTAGTCCTGGGCCTGGGGAAAGCTGTATACGGCCCTGTGTCTAATGTGTGCATTATTATTGTAATATTGTCGCATCATTTACTGTTATTGTATCTCTCACATTCCTTGTTCTGCACCGCACTATAACTGATGATATTATTATGATTATTATTAATAATAATGATATAATAGATTTTACAAGCGCAATCCTCGACCCAATGACCTTACAGGATATTAGGTATGGCTGCAAAACGTAAATGGTAAGAAATCACGTGAATACCGCATACAGGCATACCCCGCATAACGTACGCAATGGGTCCAGAGCAAGTAAGTAAAGCGAAAATGTACTTAAAGTGAAGCACTACCTTTTTCCCACTTATCGATGCATGTACTGTACGGCAATCGTCATGTACGTGCATAACTGATGTAAATAACGCATCTGTAACAGGATCTATAGTCTCCCCGCTTGGCACAGCATCGGTACAGGTAGGGAGCCGGTATTGCTGTTCAGGACGTGCTGACAGGCGCATGCGCGAGCTGCCGTTTGCCTATTGGGCGAGGGGAATCAGCGCGTCACTACTACGGCGGCCTGTAGGGCAGAATAAGTGTCCGTACTCGCGAAGCGAGCGAACGGACACAGGGGTATGGGGCTATTGAAAATATGTCCTTACTCGTGAATGTACTTAAAGTGAGTGTCCTTAAACTGGGGTATGCCTGGACTAATGGATCCTGAGAACCTGAGTAAGCGCTTAAACTTAGGAGAACAACACTGATAATAAGTAGTCCTATGTGGCAAAAGCTGAGCAGAGAACACAGCACACAGGTATCAGGTAACAAGAACATATTCAATCACAATGTGGGGGGGTGGAGGGTCTGGCTTCAGGGATATTACTGTATGGCTGAGTCCTAGGGGAGTTAAATGGACTTGCCCATGGAGTTTCTTGACAGGCTGAGTATTTAATCTTTCACACTTTCTTGGTTAGTAACATGCTTTGGTTCCATAAAAGTCTTACAACAAAGGATACTGTAGTATTAGTTGTAATACCTTTTCCTGTATTATTTATAGATGTTCATAAACTGAACCTCATAAAGGTCCCTTCTGAGGATTTCACATGTTGTATTATTCAATAAAAAGACCCTCCCGCCCCCCACACTTCCCATGATAAGACCCCATGTGTGCAGTATAGTTGTGACACGCTAGGGTTACCAGGTGTCCATTATTGAACTGGATTGTCCTGTATTTGGATACTCCATTCAGTACAAAATGAGAGGTAACCGGGACATGTATGTGTATACCGGTATTACCTCTCTGGGCGTGTATGTGTATACCGGTATTACCTCTCTGGGTGTGTATGTGTATACCGGTATTACCTCTCTGGGTGTGTATGTGTATACCGGTATTACCTCTCTGGGTGTGTATGTGTATACCGGTATTACCGCTCTGGGCGTGTATGTGGATACCGGTATTACCTCTCTGGGCGTGTATGTGTATACCGATATTACCTCTCTGGACAGTGACGTAACCGGCTTGGGGGGCCGCGGGATTTCCCCGAGCAGAGCTGTTGTTAGGGGGCTGCTGGGCAGCTTCCTCCATCCTGATTGGTTGCTTCTGGTTAATGCAGCTAATCAGGAGGAGGTGTCAGGAGCCTGGAGGTGGGGCCAAGGAGAGGAGGAAACAGAATGGAGCGGAGAGACATGAGAGGGGCGAGTCTAGAGCGTATCGTACCTTTCACCATTGTGTCCAGTATTTTTGGAGAAGCCTCCTGGCACCCCTAGCGACACCTCTTTTCATGGACACTGTCAGGTGTAGAGTCAGCAGAACCTGCCCGCATGCTAATAAAGGTCTGAGATCCTTATCCATATGGTATATGTGTATAGTAATTGAAGCGGCTCTCACTAATACGTGTTATCTGTAGTTACAAATAGGAGAGCTCGTGTTAATACAAACCATGCAAAGGACAGATCAGCATTTCTGCTTATAGTGTAGAGTGAGGAATGGCCCCCGTAATGAGAGATCCCCCCACTGTAGACATGAGTAAGCATGTGCACAACCCAACAACAGCTTGTCCCAAAAAGATTTGGGCTCCATTGAAAATAAGGTCCCACCAGGCGTCAGGAACTTAATAAAATAAATATTGCTCAAGATCTGTCTGGGGGATATGAATTGTAACGGTCAGACCCCCACCCAATCTCATATTGGCCCCTGTGGGTGTAATCTGCTCCCAATTACATGTCTGTGTGATATGTGGTGCACCTGCTGGCAACAGGACTCCTGAGTCTCCCGCTGGTTGGCAATGGGGAATATCACCATGACAGGCGTCTGAGGTAGTGTTCTGAGTCCTACTCACATTTGGTACAGCGCCTCCACCCCATCAGGATCCCTACGGCAGCAGGGAAGAGTATCTGACGGGGAACTCCTTCTTGGTGCATCCTCCTGGTAAATAACTCCACACTCACACAGGAGGGATCTTTTGAACCAGGGCATCTTTAATGTCATCTCCTCTGGCAAACTGCCCATCATAGCGGTCGTACTTAGCCGCTCATTTCGTTGAGATACTCCATGCAGAAGGTTCCTCCTCTCTTAATTAGTTGCTCTCCACCTCTCCCCTAAGGGAGATCACCAGCTGTGCCAGGTCCCTGGACACAGTGTGTATTCAGCTTGCACTTGACTCTCTGACAGACAGACTTGAACTGCTGCAGACACTCTTGATCACCTCCTACAGAACTAGAACTGACTAAGACCAACTAACTTTAGGCAGTGCTGTGTCTTATATAGACTCCAGAAAGACCCACCTCTATGTTACTAACAGTGGACACAAAGCATGCTGTCACTTCCTTTGCTACATATGACACTTCACCAGGGTTTGAGGGCAAACCTCCATGATAGTTACTGGCAACCCTGCCTTCTTACCAGGATTACTGCCAGCATGAGAGAGATCTGTACACCAATTTTACACATGGCTACAGAATCAACCGCTACAAACTGAAGCATCGCTCCAAAACTAGCTCAAATTGCATCGTTTTTCATCTGTTTTCATGCATCAAGGTGCTTTGCGCCATCATTTGCCCCAGTTTGCTGCACTAGTGACGTGAGCGGATTGGGGAGCGGCTATAGCATGAGTTGGGGGAGGAGAGAGTCACAGCGATATTATAATAAGATGTATAAAAAGTTACTCGTATAACGAGTTCCGTTTTCCTGTCTCTTTGTGCCAAATAAATCTGCCAGGTTTACGTGAAGCTAACCTCTGCTCCAAAAAGATCCAATGTAACATGCAAGAGTTATACATTAATGTGAAGCGCTATGTACACTAATGGCGCTATATAAATAAAGACATACATACATGTGTTGCGGCCCACAAATTGACGCAGATGGAATATGTGCTTGGCGCAAATTGCACCATTTTTTAAAATAAATATCTCCCTTCTCAGTGTTTAAAGGACCAATTTTAGATTGTAAATTCTGCCAGAGAAGACATAGGGTCTTATTCTCGTAGCTCCGAAGTTGTCAGCGCTAAACCGCGTGGTGAGGCACGCACAGAAATAGCGGAATGAAATGTGAGAAAAATCCTATTCTCTATTGCTTCTAAAAAGGGACAAACCACCCGGATTAACAGCCAAACCGCCCGGATTAACAGCCAAACCACCCGGATTAACAGCCAAACCACCCGGATTAACAGCCAAACCGCCAGGATTAACAGCCAAACCACCCGGATTAACAGCCAAACCGCCAGGATTAACAGCCAAACCACCCGGTATAACAGCCAAACCGCCCGGTTTAACAGCCAAACTGCCAGGATTAACAGCCAAACCACCCGGATTAACAGCCAAACCGCCAGGATTAACAGCCAAACCGCCCGGATTAACAGCCAAACCACCCGGATTAACAGCAAAACCGCCAGGATTAACAACCAAACCGCCCCGGATTAACAGCCAAACCACCCGGTATAACAGCCAAACCGCCCGGTATAACAGCCAAACCGCCCGGTATAACAGCCAAACCGCCCGGTTTAACAGCCAAACTGCCAGGATTAACAGCCAAACCACCCGGTATAACATCCAAACCGCCAGGATTAACAGCCAAACCGCCCGGTATAACAGCCAAACCGCCCGGTATAACAGCCAAACCGCCCTGATTGTACGCGCTTTGGAATGGCCTGAGGTGGTGCTAATTATCCCCAGTCTGACTTCTGGGTTTTGCTCTCACAACCAAACCCATATTTCAGGCTCTGGGTGTAACTTGGAATCCCAATATCGCCCCCTAGAGGTGTCGTGAAAACAATGTGCATAATGGAGCTACGAAAATTGGAGTTGTCATTAAACAATGTGAGTTGGAGGCGTTTTTGACAAACCGATGGGACTGGCAGCGCCGGAGTGAAACCGCTTCTACAGAAGTCTTTTAGACGTGGATTGGACATGCGAGAAGGGCTTACAGAACAGCACAGCGCGCCCGTCCATTTCTAAAGGGCACTATAGAAGCGGTTTGTCACACTTCGGAGCTACGAGAACCGGCCCCTATATGTTCCTACAGAATGTAACATATAGTGCAGCGTAGACTGTATAAAAGTGGCATATTACATTATTTGCTGAAATGTTGCTCTACCAGCCAGACCAGTGCCGGCGTGATGGCGGTTACAACAGTGGGACATCCCAATCTGTGATAAATATAATATTTCAATGTAGTCTCTCTTTTTACCCTTCTATGCAGCGGCGGATTTCCGACGCAACGTGGTACTTATTTGTGGCGGCCGCCTCGTTGCTGCCGCCCTGCTGGTCCTTCTGAACCGCAGCGTCAAATGACGCCGCAAAGGTCACTAACATCGCATCGCCATGGTAACGCGACATCATGACAAAACGTGACGCTGCGGCGTCGCATTGCCATGGCAACGAGACGCCGTGTGATGTCACGTTGGTGACGTCCGCGGCATCATTTGACGCTGCAGTTCAGAAGGACCAGCAGGGCGGCAGCAAGGAGGCGGCTGCCAGATGTAAGTGCCGTCCCATCAGACCCGATAAGTCAGAGAGCGCGGCGAATGTATATAGGAGCGGACATTTCTGCTGCCCCAAAATGTTGCCACCCTAAGCCCGGGCCTAAAGGGAAATCTGCCCCTGCTTCTATGTCTCTCTCTGCACCTCCGTGCCAGCCTCCACACTCACTGCCTCCATGTCTCTGCGCCTCCGTGCCAGCCTCCGCACCCACTGCCTCTATGTCTCTGCACCTCCGTGCCAGCCTCCTCACCCACTGCCTCCATGTCTCTGCACCTCCGTGCCAGCCTCCACACCCACTGCCTCCATGTCTCTGCACCTCCGTGCCAGCCTCCACACCCACTGCCTCCATGTCTCTGCACCTCCGTGCCAGCCTCCACACCCACTGCCTCCATGTCTCTGCACCTCCGTGCCACCCTCCACACCCACTGCCTCTACTGTATGTCTCTCTGCACCTCCGTGCCAGCCTCCTCACCCACTGCCTCTACTGTATGTCTCTCTGCACCTCCGTGCCAGCCTCCACACCCACTGCCTCTACTGTATGTCTCTCTGCACCTCCGTGCCAGCCTCCGCACCCACTGCCTCTACTGTATGTCTCTCTGCACCTCCGTGCCAGCCTCCGCACCCACTGCCTCTACTGTATGTCTCTCTGCACCTCCGTGCCAGCCTCCTCACCCACTGCCTCTACTGTATGTCTCTCTGCACCTCCGTGCCAGCCTCCACACCCACTGCCTCTACTGTATGTCTCTCTGCACCTCCGTGCCAGCCTCCACACCCACTGCCTCTACTGTATGTCTCTCTCTGCACCTCCGTGCCAGCCTCCACACCCACTGCCTCTACTGTATGTCTCTCTGCACCTCCGTGCCAGCCTCCACACCCACTGCCTCCATGTCTCTGCACCTCCGTGCCAGCCTCCACACCCACTGCCTCCATGTCTCTGCACCTCCGTGCCAGCCTCCACACCCACTGCCTCCATGTCTCTGCACCTCCGTGCCAGCCTCCACACCCACTGCCTCCATGTCTCTGCACCTCCGTGCCAGCCTCCACACCCACTGCCTCCATGTCTCTGCACCTCTGTTCCAGCCTCCACACCCACTGCCTCTACTGTATGTCTCTCTGCACCTCCGTGCCAGCCTCCACACCCACTGCCTCTACTGTATGTCTCTCTGCACCTCCGTGCCAGCCTCCACACCCACTGCCTCTATGTCTCTGCACCTTCGTGCCAGCCTCCGCACCCACTGCCTCCGTCTCTGCACCTCCGTGCCAGCCTCCACACCCACTGCCTCCATGTCTCTCTCTGCACCTCCGTGCCAGCCTCCACACCCACTGCCTATATGTCTCTCTCTGCACCTCCGTGCCAGCCTCCACACCCACTGCCTCTATGTCTCTCTGCGCCTCCATGCCAGCCTCCACACCCACTGCCTCTATGTCTCTCGGCACCTCCGTGCCAGCCTCCACACCCACTGCCTCTATGTGTCTCTGCACCTCCGTGCCAGCCTCCTCACCCACTGCCTCCATGTCTCTCTGCACCTCCGTGCCAGCCTCCACACCCACTGCCTCTATGTCTCTCTCTGCACCTCCATGTCAGCCTCCACACCCACTGCCTATATGTCTCTCTCTGCACCTCTGTGCCAGCCTCCACACCCACTGCCTCTATGTCTCTCTGCGCCTCCATGCCAGCCTCCACACCCACTGCCTCCATGTCTCTGCACCTCCGTGCCAGCCTCCTCACCCACTGCCTCTATGTCTCTCGGCACCTCCGTGCCAGCCTCCACACCCACTGCCTCTATGTGTCTCTGCACCTCCGTGCCAGCCTCCACACCCACTGCCTCCATGTCTCTGCACCTCCGTGCCAGCCTCCTCACCCACTGCCTCTATGTCTCTCTCTGCACCTCCATGCCAGCCTCCACACCCACTGCCTCTACTGTATGTCTCTCTGCACCTCCGTGCCAGCCTCCTCACCCACTGCCTCTACTGTATGTCTCTCTGCGCCTCCATGCCAGCCTCCACACCCACTGCCTCCATGTCTCTGCACCTCCGTGCCAGCCTCCTCACCCACTGCCTCTATGTCTCTCGGCACCTCCGTGCCAGCCTCCACACCCACTGCCTCTATGTGTCTCTGCACCTCCGTGCCAGCCTCCTCACCCACTGCCTCCATGTCTCTGCACCTCCGTGCCAGCCTCCTCACCCACTGCCTCTATGTCTCTCTCTGCACCTCCGTGCCAGCCTCCGCACCCACTGCCTCTACTGTATGTCTCTCTGCACCTCCGTGCCAGCCTCCTCACCCACTGCCTCTACTGTATGTCTCTCTGCACCTGCGTGCCAGCCTCCACACCCACTGCCTCTACTGTATGTCTCTCTGCACCTCCGTGCCAGCCTCCACACCCACTGCCTCTACAGTATGTCTCTCTGCACCTCCGTGCCAGCCTCCACACCCACTGCCTCTACAGTATGTCTCTCTGCACCTCCGTGCCAGCCTCCACACCCACTGCCTCCATGTCTCTGCACCTCCATGCCAGCCTCCACACCCACTGCCTCCATGTCTCTGCACCTCCGTGCCAGCCTCCACACCCACTGCCTCCATGTCTCTGCACCTCCGTGCCACCCTCCACACCCACTGCCTCTACTGTATGTCTCTCTCTGCACCTCCGTGCCAGCCTCCACACCCACTGCCTCTACTGTATGTCTCTCTGCACCTCCGTGCCAGCCTCCACACCCACTGCCTCCATGTCTCTGCACCTCCGTGCCAGCCTCCACACCCACTGCCTCCATGTCTCTGCACCTCCGTGCCAGCCTCCACACCCACTGCCTCCATGTCTCTGCACCTCCGTGCCAGCCTCCACACCCACTGCCTCCATGTCTCTGCACCTCCGTGCCAGCCTCCACACCCACTGCCTCCATGTCTCTGCACCTCTGTTCCAGCCTCCACACCCACTGCCTCTACTGTATGTCTCTCTGCACCTCCGTGCCAGCCTCCACACCCACTGCCTCTACTGTATGTCTCTCTGCACCTCCGTGCCAGCCTCCACACCCACTGCCTCTATGTCTCTGCACCTTCGTGCCAGCCTCCGCACCCACTGCCTCCGTCTCTGCACCTCCGTGCCAGCCTCCACACCCACTGCCTCCATGTCTCTCTCTGCACCTCCGTGCCAGCCTCCACACCCACTGCCTATATGTCTCTCTCTGCACCTCCGTGCCAGCCTCCACACCCACTGCCTCTATGTCTCTCTGCGCCTCCATGCCAGCCTCCACACCCACTGCCTCTATGTCTCTCGGCACCTCCGTGCCAGCCTCCACACCCACTGCCTCTATGTGTCTCTGCACCTCCGTGCCAGCCTCCTCACCCACTGCCTCCATGTCTCTCTGCACCTCCGTGCCAGCCTCCACACCCACTGCCTCTATGTCTCTCTCTGCACCTCCATGTCAGCCTCCACACCCACTGCCTATATGTCTCTGCACCTCCGTGCCAGCCTCCACACCCACTGCCTCCATGTCTCTGCACCTCTGTTCCACCCTCCACACCCACTGCCTCTACTGTATGTCTCTCTCTGCACCTCCGTGCCAGCCTCCACACCCACTGCCTCTACTGTATGTCTCTCTGCACCTCCGTGCCAGCCTCCACACCCACTGCCTCCATGTCTCTGCACCTCCGTGCCAGCCTCCACACCCACTGCCTCCATGTCTCTGCACCTCCGTGCCAGCCTCCACACCCACTGCCTCCATGTCTCTGCACCTCCGTGCCAGCCTCCACACCCACTGCCTCCATGTCTCTGCACCTCCGTGCCAGCCTCCACACCCACTGCCTCCATGTCTCTGCACCTCTGTTCCAGCCTCCACACCCACTGCCTCTACTGTATGTCTCTCTGCACCTCCGTGCCAGCCTCCACACCCACTGCCTCTACTGTATGTCTCTCTGCACCTCCGTGCCAGCCTCCACACCCACTGCCTCTATGTCTCTGCACCTTCGTGCCAGCCTCCGCACCCACTGCCTCCGTCTCTGCACCTCCGTGCCAGCCTCCACACCCACTGCCTCCATGTCTCTCTCTGCACCTCCGTGCCAGCCTCCACACCCACTGCCTATATGTCTCTCTCTGCACCTCCGTGCCAGCCTCCACACCCACTGCCTCTATGTCTCTCTGCGCCTCCATGCCAGCCTCCACACCCACTGCCTCTATGTCTCTCGGCACCTCCGTGCCAGCCTCCACACCCACTGCCTCTATGTGTCTCTGCACCTCCGTGCCAGCCTCCTCACCCACTGCCTCCATGTCTCTCTGCACCTCCGTGCCAGCCTCCACACCCACTGCCTCTATGTCTCTCTCTGCACCTCCATGTCAGCCTCCACACCCACTGCCTATATGTCTCTCTCTGCACCTCTGTGCCAGCCTCCACACCCACTGCCTCTATGTCTCTCTGCGCCTCCATGCCAGCCTCCACACCCACTGCCTCCATGTCTCTGCACCTCCGTGCCAGCCTCCTCACCCACTGCCTCTATGTCTCTCGGCACCTCCGTGCCAGCCTCCACACCCACTGCCTCTATGTGTCTCTGCACCTCCGTGCCAGCCTCCTCACCCACTGCCTCCATGTCTCTGCACCTCCGTGCCAGCCTCCTCACCCACTGCCTCTATGTCTCTCTCTGCACCTCCATGCCAGCCTCCACACCCACTGCCTCCATGTCTCTCTCTGCACCTCCGTGCCAGCCTCCACACCCACTGCCACAAGTGTTCTGTCGGCACGACACCCGCCGGCACGAGTTTTATAGGAATGGGGGATTACCACAAGACCTGAGCTCAGTGGGAAACAAAGCCAAAGGTTTTGCCGACACTCAGATCCGAGACGTGGGCTGAACTGTGCTCGGAACGTCGGCGGAAAAAGACTCACTTCTCTCTACTGAGCATACACACTCTTTATAATAACATTATCAATATAAGTCGCTTTGCTGTAATATTGCTTTATAACCCAACTTACCAGCGCCTTTTGTTTTGTAAATTGCATTCGAACTCATTCGAAAAGATGATGTGAGTGTTGATTCAGCCCGGTCTGAAAATATTCATCTGGTTGCTCAACTTGCTTAATGCGAAAACTGCCACCTACTTGGCCACATGTATCAGAGGTGCAGACACAACAGGTTGCAGGACCAAGAAATATCAGGCAGCCCCGTCTTCTGTCGGAGCAACTCATCCAGCATTGGAATGGAAGCATGAACAGGTTTGGCCTGATATTATTAACCAGAGCTCTGCCATCTTTACATAACACGGGTACACATATTCACAGCTGGAGAAGTGTTATTCGACTCTCTCTGTATCAAAGCTCAGAATTTATTGCTCTGTTATTATTATTTTATGGAGTTTTATGGCCACACGTGTCTCTGGGGAACCCCGGACACTTTCCCCAGGACAAATCAGTCAGACATTCGAAAGGGGGACTGCAGAGGAAGCATTGAAAATGCTGGGAACATCCTGCACAGCCCCGATTCCCATCTCCCCTGACCCGCAGGTAGGGGGGCCAAACTTTGTTTGAATCCAAAGTGGGAGGAAACTGATAAAGTGGAAAAGCAGAGCAAATAAAAACATGATTGTGAGACACCACTGCCAGCCCTGCTCAACGCTTTCCTCACCGACACATGTCCCAAATTTCCTGAACATGACACTCGTTACAAAGCATCAATGTTATTTTTGCTGTCTGATGTTGGTCCAGACGCTGGCGATATTGATGTTACCTTGCTGATTATTTTGACCGGTGCAACTGATTTGCTGACACTACACAAAAGTGGATCAGCTGTTCCCAGGATTCCACGAAGCAGGTTCCCCCCCGCTCCACCCCCCACCCCCCCCCCCCCCATCCTTTCCTAAACAAATAGAACACTTTTGATTCTAGTTTTTTCTGGATTCCCTGAATACCGCGGAAGTTTTTCCTTATAGAAACAGCCTTTGTTTTCTGGATGATCCAGAAAGAAAAAAACATTTATCAAGGCTGGTGTGGCCTAAGACAGACATATTGAACATGGATGATGTGTGTGTACAACTATTATTCCCGGTGTCTGCTTGAGATTTGGGGAGGTGTTACAGATAGAAAAGGCAGTGGCTCAGAACACTATAGTAGAGAAACTTACATTAACTTCAGTGGAGGTTTCGGCGTGATTGTGCCCTGATCGGCACTATTGCAGTTTAATGTATAACCCTCATAGAGAACAGGATGTACAACATTTTGCTGGGTTATCAATGTTTTCTCTTCTCTGTTGCCCATGGTATAGCTCCCACATCATAAGGTCTGACCCGCCCTGGGGCCCCCATACCACAGTAGCTACATTATGGGTATTTTGCCTGTTTGCTTGGGGATATCTCATTCAGCTCTGATCGGGAGAGCAAAGCACCATCAGGGACGTCGCCATCATGTAAGGATCGCTCATGTGATTGGGGCGCAATGGAGGGGCGGTCTACTGTGCCAGCCTAATGCATGCGGCCCCTGGCACTCAGAGAGCAAAGATCTCCAGCAAGTTAGCTTTGTCATTTGGTATAGAACTCAATGGTAAATCCATCGGTGTCGGAACTTGGTTATAAAGAAGAGATGAGCCACGAAGCAATGAGGATTGGGGTTTTTTAGCTTATGACATCGTCATGTCGTCAACAGTGAATACATGCCAGGTTTTCAGGATTTCCCTGTGTCAGCAGAGGTGGTGCAATCAGTCCCTGCTTCAGCACAGGTGGTTCAGTCAGTGTCAGCTTCAGCACAGGTGGCTCAATCAGTTCCTGCTTCAACACAGGCGGCTCAATCAGATGCTTTGACTTTGAGCCAACTGTGCTGAAGCTTGGATACCCTGAAAACTTGACCTGTTGGGAGGATGGGGGGGGGGGGCAGATTACTGGAGTTGTGTGCCCCCCTGCTCTAACACTCTCCACAAACATGGGGATAGAAATAAAAGATGTACAGTAACTACAATCAGCGGCTTAATAAGCCTTATCCCAGGGCAGGTGGGGGGAAAAGCAAAAGATGCCAAAATACCCAGAAGTATCCCATGTAGCTAAATCTATTAAAGCAAGATTTAACACGTATCTACTTTCCACGTTAACATCTCTCTCTCTCCTGAGAGCGATAAAGACAAATGTATATCATTTATCAAATAAAATGGCTCAATTAGCCTAGAAAATGGCCCAGTTCACATGTGGAATGGTTTTCTGGTGCCAGAACTGCACAATGGTATCATTGCAGCGATTGCCAGCCCCTGGCACCAGCATATGGGATCAATATAAGACATGGGGGGTGGGACAGAAGACAAGGGATAGGGAGGAATGTTACACTATGTTGCCATAGGTGTAGGCAGGCAGACAAGGATTACAGTTCATAGTGTCTCCCACGTGGGCCATCAATTCACACCGCGAGCTTTCCAGAGGTGTGAGCTGATGCCGAAAGCCATTCCCCTCTGCCTGTCACAGGGGTTCCTATGCAATCCATGGAGAAAGTGATTGGCAGCGAATGCGACAGAAATGGGAATTCGGTGGGTTTTGTTCCCGAGTCTTCATTTGCACATTTCTTGGGGTCAAAACATTAGAACATTTATTCACATTGTGTTAAGAAAAAGCACAGTGCTACTGCTCACCATAAACCAGAAAGAGTAGCTTTACTGAATGGGGGTGGGGGGGGGTATTTTTGACATTTCTGTCGTTTGTTTTAGTGGTGAAGGACAAATGGGGAGGAGGGGGTGTATCAGGTAATATATTGAACCCACAGTCACATGGCGATTTAATGCAATATATATATATATACTCTTGCGTTCTGGTCAAGGATGTCTTCTCTCTACCTTTGTTGTGTCTACAGCCCTCTCCTGCCTTAAACCTTTCTCACTGACTGCCCCACACCTCTGGAATACCCTTCCCCTCAATATCCGACTAGCACCCCTCTCTATCGACCTTTAGGACCTTTCTTAAAACACATCTCCTTAATGAAGCATATGAGTAGCTCCGTGGATGATACTATACACTTCATACATAAACCTTGGCCCCCTGCAGACGCACATACCAGAACACCCTCCTATTGTCTCTGTACGTTCTTCCTACTTACCACTTAGATTGTAAGCTCTTCGGGGCAGGGACTCATTTTCTTAATGTTACTTTTATGTCTGAAGCTCATATTCCCATTATGTGTTATTTTTTATTATTTGTTATTTATATTATTATGTCACGTGTATTACTGCTGTGAAGCACTATGTACATTAATGGCGCTATATAAATAAAGATATTTATATATATATATATATATATATATATATATATATATATATATATATTCATAACACATATATGTTAATGTGAAAAAAGAGTGGGTGTATATGCGCTCTCCCTTTTTGTTTTGTAGATTGTGTGTGTGTGTGTGTGTGTGTGTGTGTGTGTGTGTGTGTGTGTATATATATATATATATATATATATATATATACATTTTTATTTTACATTAACATATATGTGTTGGTTTATGACTGTAATGTTTTTTTACTATGTAAACTGATATATAACAATACCCAAGATTAATCAAGTAACTCCTTCCATAGCTCACAATAACTACTAACTACAGTAATATCCATGTACAGTATAATGCTAATGAAAATAAAGCGACCCCACTGGATTTACAACCACGAGTACCTTGATACATTGAAACAAAGAGTTGAATGTTGTGTCATCATGCATTGCAGTTACTGCACTTGTTTGGTTTGAATCCAAGTTTGCAAATGAGAATCATCTGATCATAGCATGATGACGTTGTGATGGACAATGCACATAGAGCAGAGTTGGGTAAATAAGATAGAGGTCTGTGTTAAAAGCTTTCTGGCAAGGAATTGGAAACATGTATCTCATAGTTAGTGGCTGGGGAAAGGAATTTGAGAAAATGGTGCATGTAAATCACATCAGAATCTTTGTGTTGAAATCCAGCACTGCCCGAGCATAGTGCATTACCGATGATGAGTTTGTGGTTCAGCGTGATCAACATCTGAATGAGAAACAATGAGTGTCAACGGATGAAGATTAACATGGGCCTCCTCTTTAAGGGATCTGGGAGAATTGGTTGGGTTGAAATGGTAAAGCAGAAGATTAATGAGATTTCATGGGGCCGATGACAGAACATCTTTGGGTAATGGAACTGGAAGGGAATAGACTACAGAAACTCACTACTCTGTGTCTGACTGTGATTTTCCACCCATGTCCATGTTTTTCTGTTCCCCAATGGATTATGACTTAGACTTTACAACGTGGAGGTGTACGCCATGCATCAGCCAGAATTGACAACGTCTGCGGCTGCTTTGGGAGACGACTCTGGGTTTTTGGTGTACTAAGTATTTCTTTTTACATCTTTTCCCATTTGCCTATCATACAAATGTACATACTGCTCAGGGTTCATTGTAAATATCGTTCCATGGGATAGGTCCGGAATGTGAAGCCCTATTGCAACTTCTATTTCCATTCAGACACAACTACAGTTTTTTACTTCAACCAGTAAATACAGATTTTTGTCATGACAGGCAGTTGGTACGTAGAATATATTCTGACTAGCGAAGAATTTCTTTGGGGTAATAGCTCAATTTTGGATATTCATGAATGGAAAAAAACTTTGCAGGTTGTTGGTGATTTTTGGCAAAACTGGCCAATACTGCAAATGTTTAAGAAAAAAAAAGGGGAAGGAAAAAACAAAAGTAAGTTATTACAACTGTGCAAATATTTATAAAAAATGTGGCGCAGACATTCTTATTTCCAAAACAAACTTAAACATACTTACATAGTTACATAGTAGATACTAAGGTTGAAAAAAGACATACATCCATCAAATTTAATTTATGCTAAATTTAGACGACAAATACTTTATCCTATATTTGTAATTACAGTATATTGATCCAGAGGAAGGCAAACACAAAACCCCAGTGAAATATCACCCAATGATACAGATATGGCCTGTTTGTTATTCCGGCTTTCCTCAGCAAAAGTGTGGACATGCGTCGTTCTACAGAACGATTATTTTCCCAGAACTGTAATATTTATTTATTTATAAAATGTTTTACCAGGAAGTAATACATTCAGAGTTACCTCTCGTTTTCACGTATGTCCTGGGCATAGAGTTAAGATGACAAATAATACATGGATACAAATACAGTTACATAAGTTAGCAGGGTATATACAGCACATACTCAGGTGGCGTTTTCACCCAGTTGATACCGCGTATCAGAATATAGGCAGCAGAGGCAGTATGTTTCGGGTCATTATCCTGGAAGAACCTATGACCATTTGGGAATGGTTCCGTAATATATTCAACTATAGGGTCGATAATCTCCCACTGAATAAAACGTTTTATCCATGATGCCTGTACAGAGATCACACAAAAAAAGTACATTACAAATAATAAAATGAACTATTGACAAAAAGGAAAATCGAGGAATTACTGTACCGTGATATATTACAATGGGCCCTCTTCCAAGTCTAGAGATAGCACCCCACACATCGACCTTCAGTGGGTGCTTGGGACGAGGCTTTTTTTGTAGAGGGCAATAGTGCAAAATCTTTCCAGGGCTGCTGACGTTTCATCTGAACATATTACATCCTGAAACGTTTCCCCACTATCGATCCATGCTTGCGCTTGCACTATTCTCTTAATCTTGCTTGGCTCCCTTATCATTGGGTACACTAATGAAAAGATAGAATTGTACAGGAATCGTGTGGCCAGTTGGGCATACTGAACAACACTATTGCATTACACAATATTACAATAGTACAGTAAAACACTTTACTTGACACGTCTATATTTCCATCCCAAATCACGTCTCATTCTCTTTATGCTGGATTCAGACATTGTCAGGTTATGCTCCTTCAGCAGAAGCTCTCTAACATCTGCTGCACAGTTCTCATCATTTGCGTTGCTAAGGTCATCCACCGCCCGCTTTTCCGCCCTATGGTTATAACAAAATGTGAATGATTAACGAGTACTGTAAATAAAATACAGTACTACGGTCATTTTTTTTTTGTAAACTTGGAGAACACCGCCTGTACATACACATGCATAGAAGACTGCCCCTGCACATACTGTACTTACCCATGCATAGAAGACTGCATGTGCACATACTGTACTTACCCATGCATAGAAGACTGCCCCTGCACATACTGTACTAACCCATGCATAGAAGACTGCCCCTGCACATACTGTACTTACCCATGCATAGAAGACTGCCCCTGCACATACTGTACTTACCCATGCATAGAAGACTGCATGTGCACATACTGTACTTACCCATGCATAGAAGACTGCCCCTGCACATACTGTACTAACCCATGCATAGAAGACTGCCCCTGCACATACTGTACTTACCCATGCATAGAAGACTGCCCCTGCAAATACTGTACTTACCCATGCATAGAAGACTGCCCCTGCACATACTGGACTTATCCCTGTTCACAAATGTGCCTCTAATCCAGCAGTGTGGTGGTTAACTGCTGGTAGGCAATTAACTAACACCACCTGGCTGATTACAGGTGTTAGAAAAAGCCTGCCTCTGAGTCAGGAAGAGAGACTCCTGAGCACACATGTGAGCTGAACAAGGACACAGACGTCTTGAGCCTGCCAGAAGAGACTGCATGCTGCCAGCAAGACACAGGGGAAAGTACTTCTAAACCTGGATCCTGACATTGCCTTATCGCACAAAGGTGTGGACACCAGGAGAACAAAGAAGCCTTCCTCTACAAGAAAACAGATAAGACTTTTCTTATATGACGGTTATCTATGTCTTTATGTATATATAAATGTCCCTATGACTTGGGCCGGTGAATCGTAACCACACAGTTAAAAAGAGCTGGACTACAAGTGTACAGTATATATACTCCAAAGTGGAGCGGATTTTGTTTGCTGATTTACATGTTTGCTGTGTTTAAAGTGACAGGCGCAATAAAGCCTTATTTTAATTTCACCTTAAAACAGTCTCCATTGCATACCTCTGAACACATCTCTTACATTACCCATGCATAGAAGACTGCATGTGCACATACTGTACTTACCCATGCATAGAAGACAGCCCCTGCACATACATACCCATGCATAGAAGACTGCCCCTGCACATACATACCCATGCATAGAAGACTGCCCCTGCACATACATACCCATGCATAGAAGACTGCCCCTGCACATACATACCCATGCATAGAAGACTGCCCCTGCACATACATACCCATGCATAGAAGACTGCCCCTGCACATACATACCCATGCATAGAAGACTGCCCCTGCACATACATACCCATGCATAGAAGACTGCCCCTGCACATACATACCCATGCATGGAAGACTGCCCCTGCACATACATACCCATGCAAGGAAGACTGCCCCTGCACATACATACCCATGCATAGAAGACTGCCCCTGCACATACATACCCATGCATAGAAGACTGCCCCTGTACATACATACCCATGCATAGAAGACTGCCCCTGCACATACATACCCATGCATGGAAGACTGCCCCTGCACATACATACCCATGCAAGGAAGACTGCCCCTGCACATACATACCCATGCATAGAAGACTGCCCCTGCACATACATACCCATGCATAGAAGACTGCCCCTGCACATACATACCCATGCATAGAAGACTGCCCCTGCACATACATACCCATGCATAGAAGACTGCCCCTGCACATACATACCCATGCATAGAAGACTGCCTGTCTATACATCTCTGGAAGTTAAAAAAAAAAAAAAGTAAAGAAATTGTAACCATAATGTCTTACAAATATGTTGGAGAATGAAATACCATTCAATAAACAGCAGTATTCTGTAGAATCCATGACAAAATACAGATAATCCTTCCTGGAAAGCAGTAGATGATGTTTTCATCTCAGTCTCTATACCTATCCCTCTAGTGGATAAGGAAAGTTTAGCTGATGTGCAAAGTTATCGCTGCTTCCAGTAATAATGATCACTCTCAGCACATACTGCACGACGCATGCTAGCTACAGTGTTGCATTGAATATGACTGTATCCTTTACTGTATTAACCTTGATTTTGACAAAGGGGCATGTTGAACTTGCCCTCCCTTGGCCTTTATATACCTAAGCATTTCCCCTGCATCCGCCCTGCTGACACCAGTGGCTGATTTACGGATTGATTATACTGAGAAATAAGAGGAATAATTTGACACACGTTATGATGGCATAAATCAATTTCTGCATCTGAAACCATTATTTCTCATTTTTGCATTAGAGAACATGTTGGCCTGTAGGGCCCGCAATGCGTTGCAACACGACACGGCGAAGGCCCTAACACGCTTCCTACATGTGGCGGAGATGCAAAGGGTTACAAACCCAGTTTGATGTTGATCAAGGTGCACCCTGGGATCCCCATACATTGCTCCATTGTCTGACAAATACCACACTGACAACAGCGATGAGCAGTCAATTAGCCGGGAACTGCCCTTTCCAGCTGTTCCCTGGATTACTGGGGGTTATTAATCCTTGCCTGACACCCACTGTGAAACTTTCATCCAGCTCATTTTAAACTAAGATACAGTGGAATCCCCAAAACCACAGGAATCTCCAGGTTTCAGGTGATCGAATCCACCAACCGTGCAATCTGCCGTGTCCATCTGGAAACGAGTGGATCTTGCAGTGTTGTGTGGCTTGGGAGGGGGCTTCTGGATCTGATTAGCAGAAAATCCGTTCCCCGTGTTCGCTTCTCCTTTGGTACATTTGAAGATATTCGCACAACTTTTTTTCATACTATGACCAATTTTTTTTTCTTCTTTTTATCGTTTCGCGCATTTTTTTTTAAAATAAGTGTGGACTTTTGTAAAAACTTCCCAAAAATGGGAAACTTAAGAGAAATTTGTGGGGGGGGGAAAAAACATTTGCATGTCATTAGTAAAACCCCGTGAGAGTCAAGTGATGTACTAGTTATTAAGATGGTTTAAAGCAGGAATTAGGAAATAAGAGTACTAACAGATCCCTTTCAGAAGGGATTGCAATTACTCGCACTGCAGCAAATGGTCCTCTTGATCAAAACAGGGTAATAAGGATATCTGAGTATTTTAGCAGAATGGCAGAGGTACTTAAATGAATGCAGTATGTAGCCACATTTAACAATCTAAATTTGGATTTTATGCCACAACTGTGGTGCATTTGCACGTCTCGGTCAGGTCTGCAACCCTGTCTTTCCCCATTATCTCTTAGCATACAATGCTTCCACTGCAGCCAAGGATTCTGGGTAATGACATGCAAATGAGCACAGTGTGTCACTCTTCTTAACCATTTCAGCATGGAGCCCTGTAAGCGTATGCCTGCCGCATAACGCAGCTTTTACGCACAGACTGGGGTAATGAAATGCAGAGCAAGTATACCTACGCACAGACAGCTGTTTCAACCTTTTGGGTCTCATCCGTGTGAGGTTAGTTGCTGGCTATGCAACGTGAAGCTGGTACGTGGGTATAACCAAGTTTATGCCAAGAACCACCAGTGCAGGGAAGAATTGATGGGAAGGTTTTGATCTTTGAAGTGGGAAAAACAGGTAGACAGGCATAGAGCAGACATGTCATATAACCCATGATGGAGAAGTACAGTAAATGAATAGAAATACTTTACAGACTTATACTTCATAACAATACACCACTGTATGTGGAAGGGCGTACGGGGACAGCGTTCAAAGTTACCTCTTGCTCCAAATGATATATTTTATTTGAAACATTCAAGGAATCTGAGCACATTTTACTTGGATTTGTAGATCTGCGGTGTACTGTAGGGTCTGATTTATTGATGGCCTTAATGTATATGAAATAAGAGCTAAATCAGAGCTTTTTTATTTTTTACATATACCATTAATCCAAATGAGGAAATATAGGAGTTGAAGCTTTTGCAATGGCTAGAATTGGATACTTTCAAAGGGAATTATTACACACCAGTGAGTAATAATATTCATTATCCCTAAGTCATTTGGCAACCTGGACACATTGCTTTAGAAAGTACTAAAATCATGGGAATGCAAGGTGAAATATAAGATCCAAGAAGAAAGCGTCACTGTTTGTTTGGGCACAAATATAATAAATGTTTCAAATTAAATATTGATAACAACAATAATGATACTCTATAGTTGTATAGCATCTTTAAATTCCAAAAAGTTTTACAATAGTATTTTAGAGGCATGAATGAATTCTGGTGTTCTGTCTGCATGGGAGCGTGTGAAGGTGAGATGAAGGGAAAAGCTAGAATTGAACATACAAGCTTGCTTATTCAAGAGCTCTGTTACATACCTGCTGCCACCATATACGTATATTGTATATAATGTATACCCTGTTCATTTATGTAACTGTATTTGTAACCATGTATTATTTTTCTTAACTCTGTGCCCAGGACATACATGAAAACCAGAGGTAACTCTCAATGTATTACTTCCTGGTAAAATATTTTATAAATAAATAAATATACGTGATATATATAAGAGAACACTCACTGCTATGGTATGTATGTATATGGACTAGTCCAGGGGTAGCCAACTCCAGTCCTCAAGCACTAGCAACAGATCAGGTTTTCAGAATATCCCTGCTTCAGCACGGGTGGCTCAATCAGTCCCTGCTTCAGCACAGGTGACTCAATCAGTTCCAGCTTTAGCACAGGTGGCTCAATTAGTGGCTCAGTCTTTGGCTGTGCTGAAGCAGCGATATCCTGAAAACCTGACCTGTTGGTGACCCTTGAGAACTGGAGTTGGCTACCCCTGGTCTAGTCTCAAACTGATTTAGTGCTGCCTGCGTTGAAAATGTTGGTGATACAAAATAAAAATAATGTTGATTAATGATGATGTTTCAATTAGACTTTCTGTGTTAAAGACTGCGAGAAATACATTTGTGTTTGATTACTTTTACAACTGCTTATTTCCGGCTTTGGCTATGAATCTCCTCCCACGACTCAGGATATCTCACTCCAAAAGACTTTTGGAGACACAACCAAGACAGTAAATCAATCGCTTTGGTCACAGTATTCCCTGTGTGCACGGCTACATTATAATGTGTCCGGGTCTTTAGTGAAACGTTACCCGGGCTTTCTGTACATAGAGATTCTTACTGTCTATCTTTGGGACGCATCTGGAAGAACCATCAAGTTATCTGATTGGAAACCGATCACCTGCTTTGCCCCATGGAGAGCTTTAGCATGTGTTGTAAAAAAGAGTGACACACTGTGCTCATTTGCATGTCATTACCCAGAATCCCTAGCTGCAGTGGAAGCCCTGTTTGCTAAGAGATTATTTATTTATCAAATGTTTTACCAGGAAGTAATACATTGAGAGTTACCTCGCGTTTTCAAGTATGTCCTGGGCATAGAGTTAAGATGACAAATAATACATGGTTACAAATACAGTTACATAAATGAACAGGGTTATACATTACAGACAAGACATTTCATAGCATAGTTAGAGATAATATTTATTATAGGCGTATGTAACAGTTACAGACCAGGTTAAAATGTGGGTCAGCTTTAGTTGGGAAAGAACTTAAACTGGTGGTGGCTGAGAGAGTCTCTGGTAGGTTGTTCCAGTTTTGGGGTGCACGGTAAGAGAAGTAGCTGCGGCCTGATACTTTGCTGAACTTTGGGATCATGAACAGTCTTTTGGAGTCAGATCTCAGATGATAAGTGCTGCGTGTGGTAGGGGAGAGGAGCTAGTTCAGATAGGTGGGTAGCTTGACCAGAAAGTACTGAAGACAAGACAGGAGAGATTAACTTTGCGCCTAGACTCGAGTGATGACCAATCTAACGGGGAAGGGCAGGGTTGCAGATCTGTCTCAGACATGAGAATGTGCTCACAAGTGGTATTTTTTATTTGCTGTACACGGTACGGTGGAGGGTTTGTGTCACTTTTTTTATCCACCATAACTTTTTTAATGTCTTGTAAAAATGAAGCATTCTTCTGTTTGATTGATTGAAAATCAATAGGTTACTGATAATGACATACTGTGTATCTGTGTATCTGTCTGACATACAATAGATTAGTGAACCAGCAGATCATGTATGTCTGTGTGTATCTCTCTCAACTCTGTCTCTCCAGACCCTACCTGTCACGGGAGCAGGGGGGAGTCCATCTTGGCTTTGGTAGCAGAGGAAGTGCTCACTGCTTCCGGTGCTTACTGACAGGCTCCTCTGCTGCTAACCCCGCCCCCACCCTTCTCTGCCAGGCCAATCATCTCTCTGCTCTGCTGCTAACCCCCGCCCCCCACCATTCTCTACCAGGCCAATCATCTCTTTGCTCTGCTCCCTGCCCCCGGCATCTGCTGCACCAATCAGCTGCTCTCCTCCCCACCGGCATCCTATGCTCTGTGAGACCCTGGACACTCAGCAAAAACCTGGACATTTCCGGGTATGTCGGCCCCCCGGGACACATCACAAAAAAACAGGACTGTCCCGGCTAAACCGGGACGTCTGGTCACCCTACGCGTGTGGCCACCCTATGCTGTGGGGCCCCCGGGCAACTGCCCAGCGTGCCCATACATTAAGACGGCCCTGCGATCGCTCACAGGAGAACGGAACCATCGGCAACTTAGCTAATTACTTATTGTGAGAATTATATTGATGCACATATTAAAGGGGGAAAAATTAAGAAACAATAAAACCGTCCGGCTTTAATGTCTCATATTTGGTTGAAGTAGATATTTCACATGGGTTGCTGTTATTAACAATATATTTTACTCTCTTTCGCTTAAACCTGATTAGAAGATATCAAGCTTTTTGCATGCGGTTATTTCTTCAAACTAGTTCCCACAAAAGCTACTGTCTGAATTTTAGACCCAGTTACATAATATTAGAAAAGACAGGCTGCTGCTTACGTTCTGGGCAAGTGTTCAAATGAGCTTTTTAAGACACATCTCCATGAAGTGGGAATTACGAATAATAACATTACTTGGCTTCTACGTAATTATCTCTGAGGCTTGGAAAACAAAAGAAATGAATCACCCGCTATCAGTAGCATGTATTTCTTCACACAGAAAAGTAGTGACATGCTACATTTTGCACAATTGTGTTGCAAAATTTGTATTCCCCCTCTCCCCGCAAATTTGATTGCCGGCAAAGCTGCACTGAGCTGACTAAGGGGCCTATGCAGAGAGCAGCGCTTTTTAAAATTGGAGAGGGGAATAAAAAGTAGGTTTAATGGAGAGTTTTATTCTCCATATGCAGAAATGGGCGAAATCCGCTATTTTTAGCATTACTGCATGTGGAGAATTGTAAATGAGGAGATGCGCGCAGCTGAAAGGGGAAAAAAAAATCGCGCATTTTTTTTTTTTCCCCTATAGCCGGCGAGCTCCTGCATCTTGCCAACTTTAGTTGGCGGAGAAAATTGAAGAAAATCGCGCCAAAAACAGCCGCTAGATGGCGAGCGCGCCTTTCTGAATTCGGAAATTTTTCAGACTGGCGAGATGTAGTTTCTCGCCAGCCGCGCGGCGAGATTTTCAAATAGAAAAAAAAATGGCACGTTTTTCCTACCTCGCCATTTTCAGCTGTTTTTTGCGCGATTTTCTCCGTAAAATGGCGAGATTGTAAATAGCGCTGCTCTCTGCATGAGGCCCTAAGCAACTCATATGAAATTAGCAGAGTCTGAGGGTCACATCAGGGCCCTTCACGGGCTGCATTTGTCCCATGGGCGGCCTGATGTAGAGACATTCTCTCACACCATCACACTTCCACCTCTGCTACTAACGCAGCAAAACATGAAAAATACTATGTTTTTTTGTTTTTTTTTAATAAATCAGCTCTGTAGTATTAGATAATACTGTCTGCATTTTTTTTTTTTTTAACTACTAGTGCATTTGTAATGATTTTTTTAATGTGCTGATCATTCTTTGGTTGCTATAGCAAGCATTTACAAAGTCATAACCACTTCCTCTTTTGAAACACACCTTTCTGAGCTCTGTCCTTTGGCAACAAAGTATCTCAAACAGAACAGTTGCTGTGTTCCAAACAGCAGACTGTCTATTACTCTGAAATCTGTAACAATATTGTGTTACACTTAGTAATATAATGTTACATATCAGCTGCAGCATTTCACAGACTGCCGTACAAAGTTAGAAGGCAGCCATTTCGTTAGGTACACAATCAGGATTTTGGACAGATGTATAACCAGAGCAGGAAACGATTGCCAGCTTAGGTAAGAATGTAAAATGCTCATTGCCACATGCTTTACATATACAAATTAGATGAAAAAAAGGAGGAGGGGGAGTGTATTATTGGTGCTTTAACCTTAACGTACCAGAGCGCTTTACAAGTCTTTGGGCACACTTTCTGTGGTACCAGCAAAGTGCCCCGTTCCGTTTCGGCTAATGCTCATTGTAACTAAGGAACTGTAGCAACACAAAAAAATGGGAGCAGGTGCTCTCAATAAAGAGAATTCTTCTTAACTCTGCTCATATTTGTTTGATTTGCTCTCTGTCTGGGCAGTTAGCCACAGCGCCAGTTTCCACCCCCTTGGCGTGATGGCGAGAGTGAGAGGGCTAATCTGTGTGAAAATGTGGAAATAGATGTGAAAGTCAGATCTGCGAGCTTTCGGACGATTTGCCCGTAATGCTCTGGCGATGTTTTGCTAACCTCGGTATCTAAACAAATCAGAACATTTTTAAAGCTTATTCAGATGGAAAACGGACACCTTCCCCAGATGGATAGGCTTTTCCACCAATTAACTACAGCTTCTTTCCGTCTCACTCCTGTAGCCCCGCAGACAGAGATCCCGCGAGTAGCGTCTCCAGGCAGAAGAGAATGAAAAGTGGGGCAGTTAGCTGGAACACACGAGATGAGTTTTATGCAGCTCTAAGCCGGCCGAATACATTGCATGTGGCAGGCGGACTTACTAAAGCTGAACTATAGCCAAGAAGTTCAGCATACCGGCCACAGCACTTTTATTTCATGTTTTAGCTCTAGAACAGGAGTGGGCAACGCCAGACATCAAGGGCCACCAACATATCATGTTTTCAGGATATCCCTGCTTCAGCACAGGTGTCTCAGTCAGTTGGTCAGTCCTTGACTGGCCAACTCCAGTTCTCAAAGGCCACCAACAGATCAGGGTTTACGGATATATTCCTGCTTCAGCGCAGGTGGCTCAATCAGTGGCACAGTCAAAGACTGAGCCACTGATTGAGCCATCTGTGCTGAAGCAGGGATAGTCTGAAAATATGACCTGTTGGTGGCCCTTGAGGACTGGAGTTGCTCACCCCTGCTCTAGAACCAGAAGGTTGTTGCTAGACACCCAGGACAATATGCATACACAAGGCCAGCCACTAATATTCCAGCAAAGAGGGCACATTTACTCCCTCTGCTGCTAATGAAGAGGTTAAAAAGCGTACAGGTGGCAGGCCTTTCCGTGTCCGATTTAAATCCCTCCTGGATCATACCTATACGTGTGTATTGAGTGAATATGATTACATTCGAATTTTCAAACATCCTGTGCAGATTGAGCACAAATCAACCCGAACTCGGGTCTAATAGGCTTGGAACAAAGAAAGCCAGAAGTGTGTTTTGGCTTACACGCTTAGTGTTATTTTTCCAGCTCTATTCAGTGCAATTTGATTTATAGCTTCTCTTATAAAAAATCGTTAGTAAGATGTATGTATGAACGCAGCGGTGGAAGTGTGATGGTACTAGGGGGAACAGATTATCGCTACTTTTTAATTTTCACACCCAGAGAACCACTTTATTTTTAAGGAAACGGTATTTATTTTAGAAAGTCTCTGCCCCCTTTCTATTTTTGACAGCAAAGCTTTTGCTTAAAGCATTGTGAAATACAGTTTTGGACTGTATAAAAATATAGATCCTTTTCAAAGGATACTGTATATATATATATCTACTATATATTTGTGAGATCACTGTATGTCTGCGTCCCAAGGGTCAATCGCATTGGACCTTGGGCCTGTCACTCCTGCTCAGGCCATGCCCGCCCCCGCACACCTCTCATTGGCCTACGTCCAACACCAATGCCACACTGTCCCACCCCTCACTGACTCTCATTGGCCTGCGTCCAATGCCCGCCCCCGCACACCTCTCATTGGCCTGCGTCCCACCCCTCACTGACTCTCATTGGCCTGCGTCCAATGCCCGCCCCCGCACACCTCTCATTGGCCTGCGTCCAACACCAATGCCCTAATACTTCCACACTGTCCCACCCCTCACTGAGTTTTGGGAACGCTGGGGCCACGCTTCACAGCTATCAAAACCTTCACGTCTGCTACCACAGACTGCCGAATCAGGTACAGCAGTGTTTCCCAAACTGTGCGCCGCGGC